>NW_027645482.1:0-30954 GCF_951640355.1 Cnephaeus nilssonii | reverse complement strand
TGAAAACATAGCAAAGCCCACAGGAAGTGTGTGGCTTCCGCTAACCCAGCGGTCGGCAAACTCCTTAGTCCACAGAGCCAAATATCAACAGGACAACGATTGAAATTCCTTTTGCGAGCCAAATTTTTTAAACTTAAACTTCTTCTAACGCCACTTCTTCAACATAGACTCGCCCAGGCCGTGGTATTTTGTGGAAGAGCCACACGCAAGGGGCCAAAGAGCCGCATGTGGCTCGCGAGCCGCAGTTTGCCGACCACGGACTGCTGACCCACTGCTCTGGGCGGGGCGTGTACAGCTCTGTGGCCTCTGTTAGGAAAGAAGAAAGAGTCCAATCGCCGACCTGAGCGTCCGCCTTAGGGAACCGGGGGAAGGACAGCCAGAGGGCCCAGAGTGAGACGGAGGCGGGAGTCCGAGGGATCGGCATGAACCGGTGAAGCACCGAACGGAGGAACAGGAGAGAAATCGGTGAAGCCGATGTGGTTCCGTGAGATGATCAGTAACACCGCACTGGATGGACGTCGGACTCCGTGGGAAAGAAGCCGGACCACGTCAACGAATGTAAGTGACGATTTCATGAAGAATGTATGTCAACTTCTAGAAAATGGGAGCCCATCCACAGTGTCGGAATGGAGGTCACGGCTGCCCGGGGCCTGGGGATGGGGCCGGGGATGACACTGCTGAGGACAAGGGACAGGAAGACACGGGGGTGTGGAGGCATATTCATCATCTTCCCTGGACCTGGGGTGTTGCTGGTGGACGTGTGTGTTAAAGCCCAGCAAACTGCCTGCCTGCCCGGCTCAGTGGTTGAGCATTGACCCATGAACCAGGAGGTCACTGGTTCAATTCCCAGTCAGGGCACATGTCCGGGTTGCGGGCTCAATCCCCAGTGTGGGGCGTGCAGGAGGCAGCCGATCAATAATTCTCTCTCATCATTTTTCTATCTCTTTCTCTCTCCCCTCCTCTCTCTCTAAACAATGAACAAAACCATATTTAAGAACCCCAGTAAACTGTGCACTTTAAATACGTACAGCTTATTCCATACCAGCTTTCTATATATATAAAAGGCTAATAGTAATATGCAAAGTGTCCCTCCCACCATCTGACCGGTCGCTATGACACGCACTGACCACCAGGGGGGAGGGCAGACGCTCAACACAGGAGCCGCCATGATGCGCACTGGCCGGCACCATGGACCTGGCGCGGACAAACCAACACTCGGCTTCCCCCGAGTGGGACACAGACCCTGCCACCACCCCAGAGCGACAGCCCACCAAATCGCAGCCGACACTGCCGAGACCCCGTGGTGCAAAATGCGGCCCCCAGCCCAGCTCAGCCCGGAAACGGTCGCTGTGGGCTCCAGGTAATGACATCACGTAGCAACGCCTGGCTTCCTCTCCCTAGCGACTAGCCTCCTTGGAGTTTCTTCAGCCCAGGAACACTACTTGCTTTATAGCCAGGTGCAAACATTTCACACTGTAACCAAATGTCTGTGAAGCGTTTTCCCTGCCTCATCTCATTTGATCCTCACAGAAGTCCCGGAGTAAGTAGATAGGAGACTCAGTAAAATCCTATTTCCTTTTCATTAGCTGGAAAACGGAGATTTAGAAAGCTTAGAAACTTGACCCGACTGAAAAGAAGTAAGAAATGGTGGACCTTGAAAATGACTTCAGGTTTTCTCACTGCGCAGAATACAGTCAGACACTGCTGCCGTTAAATATTTTACCCTTTGTTCTCCCTGCGTGATCTACAATAATAATCTGCTTCGTGGTGATATTTACTGCTTGTTGCTGACAATGACCTGAAAGAGAAGTTGGGTGCTTCACTGGGCTGGAAAAAGCTTAGCTAAATCAGAAAGCAGGTCTAATTAAGCAAATTTATTCTATATCTATAAAAGGCTAAGTTGACTCACGCATGCATGATCATATAAAGCGCTCGCTGGCTCCAATTGCACACATGTGTTTTGATCTGTCACTGTCTATCGTGAATTTGGTTGACATTTCTATTATAGAGAAAGGGCAAATAGTGATATTAAAATATTTCTCCTAATTAATTTCCTTTCAATGTGCATGAACCTGTGCATCAGGCCACTAGTTCTTCAATAAAGCTATATATATATATATATATATATATATATATATATATATATATATATATATATGTAATATGCAAATTAGGCCAGGATGCCGTATTTTTTAACGGTCATGACCAGCTCAGGAGGAGGGGCCTGGTGCGGGCTCAGAACCTGAGAGAACAGCAGACAGGGCTCATGCAGGAGACAACCAGTCGAAGTGTGCCTCTCACACTGATGTTTCTCTCTGTCTTTCCCTCTCTCTTCCACACTCTCTAAAAATCAATGAGAAAATAATCTCATGTGGGGATAAAAAAAGAAAGAAATGTCATATCCTATGAAAGAGACATCTTGAAAATGCCTGAAGAAAGTTGTCATTTTTTCGTGGTGAAGGGACTAGAGTCCGTGTTGATGAAAACACCTTGGCGGCTGCGGTGGCCGGCAGTGGCAGCAGCAGTGGGGTGATGGGGGTGGCGCCTTCCCTTGACCAGCCGGTCGCCTCCCGCAGAGGGAGGTCAGACTCCATGGGGAGCGGGCCTAAGCTGTCAGTAGGACATCCCCTGAGGGCCCCCAGTCTGTGGGAGGGGGCAGGCTGGGCTGAGGGACCCCCCCCCCAGTGCACAAATTTCGTGCACCGGGCCTCTAGTTACAGAAATGAATAACAGCCCAGTCTGCAGCTGCAGGAGCTGCGTGTCATGGTCAGTGCAGACGGAGCGTGTCTTCGCTCTCGTGCAGACGCATCCTGGACGCCCCTCGGACAGAAGGACACACGTGAGGTGGACGGGGCGTCCTCCACTCAGCAGGCCCGGTGACCTCTCCTTGCTTTGTCCCATCTGTGGGCCCTGAGAGGGACTTGGGCAGATGCTGGGGGCTCCCTGGGCCCTGGAGGACCCTCAGTGGGGACAAGGCAGAGGTGTGGTCCTCTGAGCAGGTGGGGGCGATGCCAAGCCTCCATGGTGCTGAGGGTCCCACTCGGGGGGCGCCATGGACCGAGGTCAGGGGGAGGCAGTGACACCTCTGTCCACCGGACGTTGCCCTCGTCCCTCGATGCCCGCCCTCGGGACAGGACACAGGGAGGGTCTCTGGGAAGGTGGGCCCACCCCTGAGAGTGTGACATCTGGGGTTACAAGCAGTGACAGCAGGTCTTGGGGTGTCCCTGACCTGGGCCCAGGGGAGCTGCCCTGGGGGCCGACAAGGGGCCGAGGGCGGGTGAAGGCATTGGGGAGCCCCCAGTTCTGAGGTGCTGCCTCCTCCCTCTGACTGGGGGGCCCTGTCACTCAGGAGGAGAGGCTGAGCCTGGCTGGGACTCGGTGTGCCTGGCTTTCTGCACCCCAACGCTGTCCTGTGGGGCGGGGACCAGCTTTGGGGTCAAGTGCCAGGGCCGGGCTGGCCGTGGTCACGGCTTAGCCCCGGGGCCTCACCGGGGACGGAGGAGAGAAGGCAGCCGCAGGGGGGTGTCCCGGCCTCGCAGAGGGAGGGCGGCTGCGTTGGGGGGCTGCATCGTGGGACCCTGCCCCACAGGCTGGGGTGGGGTGCAGGGGGCAGGCCCCGCGGGGTGGGCCGCCGAGCCTCTGGCATGACTGTGCTGGGAGGGGTGCAGGCAGAGCGGGCAGTGTCCACGCCGGGCTGGCGCCCGGCCCCGCCCGCCCTCACTCAGCAGGCCCGGCGGCCTCGCTTTGCGTGTCCCATCGGTCCCTGGGGCGAGATTGGCGAACCCATAAAAGCCAAATGACCGTGATTGCAGGGGACGGCCGCGGCCCGGAGCGGCTGCGGGCCGAGCAGATGACAGGCAGTGAGCCCCGAGCGGCGCTGGTGACGGCAGGTGCGCGGCCGCGATGGATGAACTTCCCGCGCTCGTTAAGCTCCATTATTTATGGGGCGGACGCGGCCCGCCGGGCGAAGTCGCGGAAGGGGGGACGCGGTGAGAGCCGGCGAGGTGGCCGGCACGAGGCCCCGTGGGCGCCCCCTGCACGTGGCCCGCGTGGCCCGGCCGGGTCTGCGGGGAGCAGCTGTGGACGTCGGCTCGTTCCTCACGTGATGGGAAATAATTGCATTTGTGGTCCGCGCAGAAATGCTGCAACACATTGATTTTTCAATTACGCCGGGAAGGAGCGAGGGGGAGGGCGAGGGCGAGGAGCAGCTGAGGGGGCTGCCCCGTCCCGCGGGGGCCCAGGGGCCCGGCACCAGCCTCAGCAGGGACCCCCACCGGCCAGTGACCTTGAGGTCGCGGCCTCAGGCCTCGGAGCCACAGGTGCCCTCGGACTGCCGTGTGCAGCTGGGAGGGCGGCGAGGGGCGGAGGCTTGCCCAGGGGCTGGAGGCGGGGTGGGGGGGGGACGGGGTGCCCTGCCTTGGTGTGCCCCCCACTCTGAAGGGGCCCCCCCTGTGCCCAAACATCCGGCAGCTCTCCTGGTGGGTCAGCCTGGGCTCTGTCGAGGTCAGCACAAGCTGGCACCTTCTGAGGGCCCCCTCGCAGCCCCGGGACACGGCACCCCCTGCGGACACCGGTGGGCACCCCCTGCACCCCGTTCCCAGCATCATCGCCCGAGGTCCTGCCACGGAGACCTCCTCACGGGACCCTCTGTCCCGCCTGCCCCCCCGCCCAGGGTGGCCCCTCAGAGGCAGAGCCCAGCCGGCGTCCCGTCCACAGCGAGGGCCTCATGGGCAGACCCGCAGGCCGGGCCCCCACTTCTGAGCGCCCTGTTCCTCTTTGTGTTTGGGGTTCAGTCCAGCCACGGGGACCGGGGGAGCAGCAGTGAGGGGGGAGGGTCTGGACTCTGGGGGGTGGGCGGCTGCAGAGGGGGCTCTGATGTCCACCCCGGACAGAGGGAGGGGCGGGGCCTAGGAGACCTCACCCTCCGGGGTGGGGCCCACCCCCCCGCCTGGTGAGCAGGGCCCCCCTGCCTTGGGGCCAGCGCCAGGGACCCCAGGTCCTCGTGGGCCCACAGCCTCCTCCGACCTGGAGCCAGGCCCCAGCCACCCGGTCCTTCCAGCACCTTCTCCAGCCTCCGCCCGCCCCAGCCCTCCTCTTCCTCTCAGGGTGTCAGTCAGCCCGCACCCCACCAACCAGCAGGCTCTGCAGGGCACGGAGGCTGGTGACACTGGGGGGACAGCGGGGGACAAAAGGGTCCCCTACAAAGGGCAGGACGGGCCTGACCTCTCGCCGGGCACTGGGGCCGGCCCCATCCCAGTCGCCGAGGGGTGCCTGCGGTGGGGTGTCCTGAGTACGGGGGTCACGGGCAGGCCCGGCTGGGGCTGGGCGGGGGGGGGAGGGCACCGTGGGGGGTCAGGCCCTCACTCACCCAATCCCATCTGTCTATTCCCCTTGTCACGGAGGGGTTATCTGAGGCTTGGGGGGGAGGATGTGCCCAAGGTCACAGGGCAGGAGGGAGGCGCCCGAGCGGGTCCTGAGCAGATCCCGCCCCCCGCTGGGGGCGGGGCTGACCCTGCAGGGAGGGGGAGGGCAGAGTCCAGGGCCGAGGCTGGGTCCGGGCAGGAGGACACCACAGGCCCGGCCCCCGTCGCCCGCGTGGGGAGCGCGTAAACCCCCGCGCGGGGAAAGGGTTTAATTTCCTCCCGCGGCCGCGTTCCGAGGCTCATAACTCAGCGCCGGTTACGACTCCCCGGCACGCTGGCGCCGGCGATCACGGCCGAGGACGTGCGGACACGGTGGGCGCTGCGGCCGGTTTGGCACAAGCACACTCGTCGGGCCGCAAACAACTAAGCGGAGCCCACAGGCACCCGGCGCAGTCACCCCGAGCCACCGCTCCCCCCAGGGGCCGGCGTGGGGGTTCTGGGCTCCCCACGGGGGGGGGGGGGCAGGGCTCAGGGGCGGGACAGCCTGTTCCTAGGAGACGTTGGGCACAAGGGACAGAGACCCCCAGGGCTAGCGTGCACACGTGTGCATGTGTGTGTGCGCGTGTGCGTTCTGTGAGGGGCCTGTGCACGCGTGTGGGTGTGAGCACAGGGGCATGGAGAGTCTGCAGGCTCCCAGCGCCTGAGAGGCACCGCCCGGAGAGGCCGCTCCTCCTGGGGTGTCCCCGCTCTGGGGTGCCCTGCTCTGGGGTGTCCCCGCTCTGGGGTATCCCCGCTCTGGGGTGTCCCTGCTCCTGGGGTGTCCCCGCTCTGGGGTGTCCCAACTCCTGGGGTGTCACTGCTCCCCACTGTGGGGTGAATGTGGCACAGAGCCCCACTCACAGTGCTCAGCCATCCCAGGACCCCGATTTCCTGGCTGAAGGGGGTGGGGCTGGGCCCAGCCTGCACTGCTCCCCACCCCGTCCCCCTGAGAGCACCCTGGGCCGCTGCTCTCAGCCTGAACCCTGACCCTTGCCCCGGGCCAGGCTACCTGCCCCCAAGGTCCTCCACTCAGGGCCCCACTGGGGAGACCAGCCAGGGGGACGGGAGGAAGCAGGGCCTGAGGGGCTGGGGGCTGGGGTAGAGGCCGGACCGGAGACGGGAGCCCCTTGGCCAGGCTCCCGCTGGGGGTGGGGCCGCAGCTTCTGCACATCCCAGGCCCCTCCCACCCGTCTCCAGCCCAGGACCACCCTCTGCACGAATAGTAGGTGGGGCGGCTCCCACGCACACGCACACGCACATGCACACGCACACGCACACGCACACAATTACACGCGCACCAGCACCCACAGGGGAAGTCCCATGTGAACCGCCGGTCTGTCTGAAGCTGGCCAGACCCTCGAGCCGGTCAGGCCCGGCGCCCCCTCGGGCGGGACCCACGCCCGCTGTTGTTTATTTTCTGCTAAAACTCGCTCTGCCAGCCGTGGGCTGGAGCGTGTCCGCGGGAAGCCGTAAACGTAATTGATATTCTGAGCATCTCGAGAAAAGCGCGCATTAGAGATATACAGCGCACCTCATAAACCCGCCCGTATTTCTCCTTTACGGCCGTTCTCAAATTGGCAAAATAAATTCCCTCACACCCATTACACTTACCGCGGTGCTGGCGTGGCGGGGCCGGGGCGGGGGGGTGCTCCCCGCGGTGGGCCCCGTCCGCCCGGCCGGGGGCCTGTGTCCTCGGAGCCCGGGCCCAGCGGGACGGTGGCCGCCTCCTTACTCTCCGACCTCGCCGGCCCGGCCCGGGGCTGCCAGCGTGGGGGGGCGCCGTCTTCCTGGGAGAAAACCAGACGCCACCGGACCCCCCGGCTGCTCCCACGCCTGCGATCCCCGGGGACCCCAGACCCCCGGGCTGCTCCCACACCTGCGATCCCCGGGACGGTTCTCCAGCGGCACAAGGGTGGGCTCAGGGCGGCCGTGGCGGGCCGGGGCGGGAACACACAGGCAGAGACGCCCACAGGCCGTGCCCAGGGAGGACGTTGTGGGGAATTCCTCGCGGACGGAGGAGGCTGGGAGCCCCACCCCCGTCTTCCTCGGCGGTGGGGTTCCGGCTGCGTCTGACGGCCTGAGCCCCGGGGAAGGCCAGGGCCCACGCCCCAGCTGAGGGCAGATGAGATGAGATGTCCCAGCTCGACGCTGAGACAGGAACGGGGCAGATTCCTCCGCCTTTTTGTCTGACTCAGGCCTTCACCTGATTGGACGAGGCCCACCATTGGGGCGCAGTGCTTTCCTGAGCCCACGAGTCAAATGCTGACGCCCCGGAGCCTCCCGCACAGCCTGACACGCCAGCATCACGCTCACTCCGGGCCGTGACCCGCCAGGCGACCCCATGGGGCTCACACTGACGCCCCGCCTCTCACCCACCACCCGGACCACCCTGACCGCTCAGCCTGTGTCCGGCTGACCTGTGACCCCGGCTTCCCACAGGGACACCGCTCCCACTTACCGGCCTGTGACTCCCTCGTTGGGGCCCAGGGCAAGTGGCGGCAGGTCAGCACCCCTCCCCGCACCCCAGGGAGAGGCTGGCTGCCGAGCGCAGAGCGCGGCTGTCCGCCCGCCTCACAGAGCCTCGTGTCGGAGTGACCAGGTCACCGCCCTCCCGTCTCCTGCTTCAGCCGGACCGGCTCTTACATCCGGGTCACAGTCCCCACTTCCCCCTGGGAGCCCCGACCTCCTGAGCCATTTAAAACCATTTGCATCGCCCGGCCGGCCCAGCTCAGGGGTTGAGCGTCGACCCAGGAGGTCAGGGTTGGATTCCCGGTCAGGGCCCGTGCCTGGGTTGTGGGTTCGAGCCCCTGTGTGGGGTGTGCAGGAGGCAGCTGATCCATGATTCTCTCTCATCATGGATGTTTCTATCTCTCTCCCTGTCCCTTCCTCTCTGAAACCAATAAAAATTAAAAAATAACAAAACCGCCCTAACCGGTGTGGCTCAGTGGATAGAGCCTTGGCCTGTGGACTGAAGGGTCCCAGGTTCGATTCCGGTCAAGGGCATGTACCTTGGTTGTGGGCACATCCCCAGTTGGGAGTGTGCAGGAGGCAGCTGATAGATGTTTCTCTCTCATCGATGTTTCTGACTCTCTATCCCTCTCCCTTTCTCTCTGTAAAAAATCAATAAAATATATTAAAAAATAAAAAAATAAAAAATGACAAAACCATTTGCCTAGAATTCCCTGTTTTTGCAGCCAAGCTTTAGGGGGATCACAAATGCATCATGTGACCATCCGCCCTCGTGATGTCATGGAGAATGGTTTCACGGCCCTAGAAATCCCGGAGCCTCCCCCGCTCAGCCTCCCTGTGGGCCCCGGGGCCCGGCAGCCACAGATCTGTCCACGTCGTTCATGTGTCGCCTTTTCCAGAAGGTCCCACAGCCGGGACCCTCCGTGCCCAGCCTCTCCCGACAGCTTCTCTCCCTCAGCGATGTGCAGTTCAGGTTCATCGCGCCAGGGGCGGCTTGCTAGCTCGTTGGTTTACCGCTGACGCGTATTCCACGGCCGGGCGGACCGCTGCTGGCTTCCTGTCCCCGCCCACGGGCCTCTCGTCCCGCCCAGTTCTGGGTAGTTACGCATGAAGCTGTGTAGACATTTGCACGCGGCTTTGTGTGCACCTATGTCCTCGGATCGCTGGGTGAACAGCTGGGCCTTCAGCTGCTGGGTCGTATGGAGGGACTGTGTTCAGCTTCACAAGCCACTGCCAGGCCGTCTTCCGAGGCGGCTGCACCGGCGGGTTCCGCCCACAGTGAGCAAGGGTGCCCGTGGCTCCGCCTCCCCGCCAGCCTGGCATTGTCCATCTCTGGGCTTTGGCCGTCCTAACAGGCGGGCAGCAGCGTTTCCTGCTGCTTTAACCTGCATGTCCAGGTGACAAAGGACCCTGAGTATCTTCTCATATACTGACTAGAGGCCCGGTGCACGAACTCGTGCACGGTGGGGTCTGGCTGGCGTGGGGGGGAGGGGATGTGGGAGGTTGGTGGGGGGCGATCGGGGCCCCTATCGGGCCGGTTGGCCGCCACAGTACACATCATAGTGACCAGTTGTTCCTCTGTCTGGTTGCTTGGCTTTTATATATATGGATTTGCTTTTTAAAAAAATATATATTTTATTGATTTTTTTTACAGAGAGGAAGGAAGAGGGATAGAGAGTTAGAAACATCAATGAGAGAGAAACATCGACCAGCTGCCTCCTGCACACCCCCTACTGGGGATGTGCCCGTGACCAAGGTACATGCCCTTGACCGGAATCGAACCTGGGACCCTTCAGTCCACAGGCCGACGCTCTATCCACTGAGCCAAACCGGTTAGGGCCGCTTTTGTTTTTTTAATGGTGTTTTATTATTATTATTATTATTGATTGTTAGAGAGAGAGGAAGGAAGAGGGAGAGAGAGACGGACACATCAATGATGACAGAGAATCACAGATCGGCTGCCTCCTGCACGCTCCACACTGGGGATGGAGCCTGCAACCCGGGCATGCGCCCTGACCAGGAATCGAACCCTGACCTCCTGGCTCCTGGGTTGACGCTCAACCACGGAGCCACGCCAGCTGGGCAGCAAGGCAAGTGTTGGTGACGGGGGGTGGGTGTAGCAGTGCACCCCAACACCACTGCTCTCTCACGGGGGGGTCCCACCCTTCAGTTCTCCAGCCATGCTCTGCACACAGGCAAGCAATGGGGGGGGGGGTGCCACACCCGAGCAGAAACTGCACAGCGTGCCGGGGCGCCGCCCTCTCTGTCCCGAGAACGGCCTGACCCAGAGAAGGCCCGAGCGCTCGCCTGGACCCCGTGGGACAGAGGGCGCTGGGAGCAGACCGTGCCGGCCTGCCGCCTGCCCGGCCCCGGAGCCAGGGATCCAGCTCTGTGGTGGACCCGGTCCTGGGACGCTTGTTACCGCAGCATCGGCTGGCGGAAGCTAACTGATACAGACTCCCCGCTGTTCCGTGGGCGGCAGCCGTGGCCCCGGGCTGGCGGGACGGTGGGCCTGCTCTGTCCTCCGCCCTGCGACCCCCTGGGGGATCCCGCCCGTGTGTACCCCCCTCTGCCGCCCTCTCAGATGCACTTAGCGCCCCAGTTGCCATCCTTTGTTCCAGGGGAGAGAGGGGAGGACCGCGGGGGCCAGGGAGGCCCTGCCTGGGCGGACACAGCCCGGGGCCGTCCTTCCGGACCGAGGCTGGGCCCAGGCGGCGGGGTGACCAGCGCCCCTCCCAGGACCCCGGGCCCAGGGTCCCCGGCCCCCACAGGCGAGAGTCTCATGAGAGGCGCTCTCTGCCGTGTGAAGGCGCGCTTTGGGGTGCTTGACCGATCTGAGGGTGCTCCGTCGCGGCGACGGGAGCAGTGGAGTTGCGTGAAGATGAAGGAGACATTCCTCTGGGGGAGGAGGACGCGGAGAGCTGACGCTCATCCACACAAACAGGCGCCGAGAGCCCCGGCGAGGCCCACGTGCCGTTTCGGGAGTATTTGATCCGTGTTCTGGCTTCGGGGCTGCTGCCGAGCGGCGGCGTGTGAATCGCATTCAAATCGGGGTTAAATATAGTGCTCGGGGAGGGGGTTCGCTTTAAGTCGCCTAATTATTCTGGGGGAAATCTGTTCTCCAATAATTAGGAGAGCGAGGATGTTTGGCTTGTTGGAGAGAGGGGGGGAGGGAGGGAGAGAGAGAGAGAGAGAGAGAGAGAGGGAAAGGGGAAGGAGAGATCTGAGAAATGTGTGTTTTTCCCACTGGGAGGCCTGGGGTGCTTCTGGGGGTGCCATCTGGGGATAGGGGGACCGCAGACAGGCCACAGGCCACAGGCCACAGGCCGGCGGGGGCGGGGGCACCCTGGCCTGGCTCCAGCCACCCTGGGTCTGCGTCAGGAGGGGCGAGGAGTCAGGAGGGGTGAGGACTGGCTCGGGCCCGGGAGCCGCCGAGCCGAGCCGGAGCGGGCGCCAGCTCCCCGGGCAGGGCTGCCGGCAGATGGGAGCGCCCAGGCGGGGCCAGACGCCGCGGGCGGGTTTGGCAGTGCCGAGAGCCAGCCAGCCTTTAATTAGGTGATATTCCTAAAAGTCGCGTGGGGGCGGGGGACATGGCGGTCTGCCCTCAGGAGAAACTTCACAGCCAAGCGGTCCCTCCCACCGAGCTGGGAAAGGGGGGTTGGAAGCGGGGAGAGCGGGGGCCTCTCTGAGTCCCGATGCAGGGAGCGCGGCGTGCCCCGTGGGCCTTGCTGAGGAGGACATGCCCCGCGGACACAGGCGGTGCAGGAGCCGAGCCGGAGGCAGACAGCGGCCCGCGTCGCTGCTGTGTGACTTGGGACCAGTTGCTCACCCTCTCTGAGCCTTGGTTTTCCCTGGAGAACGGAGAGGGCCCCGGCAGCTGCCTCGCAGGCTGTGGGATGACTTAACCGGGTGCTTCTCTGTAACGAGGGTCGCACGTCTGGGGCGCAGGGCGCTCGCTCCTTCACCCACAAACATTTCCTGAGCACCTGGCAGGTGCCGGCGTTTCCCAAAGCAGGTGGAGAGACGCGCCCTCCGGCCAGTGCGGAGTCAGGGGGACCGAACCCGTGCTGAGCACCGCGGGAGGTGACTGAGTCCGGGCAGGAGGCCTGATTGGGGGGCGGGTAGATATGGGATGGCTCGGGCTCGGGGTCATGGCTCTGCCCCTGTGGGGCTGAGGGGCAGGGCTGAGCTCCGGGTGGGGTTGGGGTTGTGGGGGGGGGGGCAGGGGGGTGGACACAGGGCCCCCCTTCCGAGTGGGGACTGGCTGAGAGCCACAGCCCCGAGCCCCTCGAAGCGGGCGCCTCCGCGGGCAGGTGGTCCCTGGGCTGAGCGAGCTCCGTGGTCTGGGACCTGCCCCGGGCTGGCGTGGGGGTGCCCTGTGCTCACCTCCGACGCCCCGTTAGTGAGGGAGGGAGGAGGGGCCGCTGGAACAGGGATGGTGCGGGTCAGAGCTGAGCCCGGGCGGGGGCCGGAGGGCGGGGGCCGGAGGGCGTGCGGGCCTGGGAAGGCCTCTGGGCCCGGGTCGCTGTGCGTGGGGCCGGCGTCCGTGCTGCCCGAGGAGGTGACGTGGAGGGCGCCGTGCTGTCCCTGGGCCCCGGACGTGAGCGACGCGCCCCCGGCGCCCCCGGCACGCCCGCCACCATCCTGGCAGCAGCGCCGCTGGGGCCGCAGGGCCGTGGGCCGAGGACGGGCCTTTGGGCACCTGTGCCTGGGCCTCGCCCTGACTGGGCCGAGCGGGCTGGGGGGGAGGCAGCGCGGGGCAGGCCTGCTGGGGCCAGAGGTCGGGGGGTCGGGGAGGGTGAATTATTTCGTTGCCGATGAGGCTGCGTTAGAAGCTAGTTAAGCGATTCGCGGCGCCTCGCGGTGAGAGAACCATCAGCTCCCACCTCGTCTGTCCAGGCAGCTTCCTCGAAACGGGGCCGTGCTCACGCCATTGCATGCCCGTGGCCCGTGAGGGTGAGGGCAGCTCCCGGAGTCTCGGGGCGGCCAGGGCGGGCAGGCGGGGCTCGGCTGGCCGGGGGTGCGGCGGGGGGAGGGGGGGTGCGGCTGTGTGGGTCCCAGTGAGAGGGGCAGGGGCAGGCGGGGCTCGGGGCGCTGGGCAGGCGCCTCGCTCAGGACGGGGAGAGCTGGTGGGGAGCAGGCGGTGGCTCTGCCGCCTCGGGCTCCTGTCTGTCTAGGAAGGAGGCGTGCGAAGCCCCCGGCAGGCAGGCCCAGCACGTGGAGCGGGGCGGTGGGGTGGGGCTCACAGGGAGGGACAGACGGCTCCCCAGGCCGAGTGAGGACCAATGAGGCTGGAGGCTGGGCTTGCTGTGCCCCTACTGTGTGCAGCCCCTACTGTGTGCAGCCCTGGGACGGGTGCCCCCCCAGGCCCGGAGAACCCTGAGGGTAGGGGTCCGAGTCGGGAAAGCCTGCACTTGCCCATGTTGGCCCTGGCTTAACTCCAGTGTCCCAGCACCTCGGGGTCCCCCAGCCGGCCCCCTCCCCCGCCCATCAAGGGAGACGATGGGGGTGCACAGGGGACCCCGAGCGAGGAAGGAGGAGGGGCCAGAGAGCGTGGCCTGCATCTCCTGGACGCCGTAAGCCTGGCCGCCCTCGGAGGGTCCCGCCTTCACCGGGCAGGCGGCCGGCTCCCACCCGCAGCCACAGCAGCTGTAAGCCCCGCCCTGCGTCCGGCCAGGGCCGGGGGACATGCGGGTGCAGGGGAGCTAGCCGGGCCCCCAGGCCGGGCCGGGCCGGGCCGGGGCGGCTCTCAGCTCCCGGGCAGGCAGGGCTGCGAGGGCGCGGGGCGCTGTCGGGACCACGGGGACAGGAGTTCAGGACGGGTCACTCGCGTGCGAACCGAGAGCTGCAGTTTGATTCCTCCGGCCTGATTCCTCCGGCGGCGGGCGGCGGCGGCCCTGCGGGGAGGCCGCGTCCTCAGGCGGCTTTGTCCCTGCCTGTCAGGCGTGGACTGATTCTCTGTCCCATTTGGTCAAATTGCCCACACGCAGTGGGGGTTCGGCGGACATGCGGGAGGAAAGAGGAGGTGAGGGAGCCACGCTGGGAAGTCTGTGTTCATCACATGCAGGCCGGGGGGGGCGGGAGGGGTGCGGTCCCGGCTGTCCCAGCTGTGGAGGCTGTGGGGAGACACATGCACACGCGCACACACACACATGCACATGCACACACACACAGAGATGCACATGTGCACATGCATGCACGCAGGTGCACACATGCATATACAGCCATGCAGATGCACATGGTGCACACCTGTGCATACATATGCACACGGTACACACACACATACACACATGCATGCGCACATCCTGTGGCTCTGTCCCTCTGCAGAGCCCTGAGCACCCAGGCGTCAGTGGCACCACGGCCGCGCCTTCCGGAGCTGAGGGCGGCACCAATGGCAGCAGGGTCTGGGTGAGGAGGTGACCACCAGCATTTCCCGTGCGGCCTGCCCGTGGAGATCGTTCCGGAGCTGGGCCACGAGGGAGGAAGCCCCGGTCAGGGGGCGGGGCCGACGGGACAGGCTTGGGAGGGAGGAAGCCCCGGTCAGGGGGCAGGGCCGGGGGGGACAGGCCGGGAGGGAGGATGCCCCCGGTCAGGGGGTGGGGCCGGGGGGACAGGCCGGGGGGGGGGGGGGAGTGGGGAGGCCCTCCCGCAGGCTCCCTGGGCGAGGCAGCCGGGAGCCCAGCTGTGATGAGGAGGAGGGCTGGGCCGGATGCGCGGGGTGGGGCAGGCTCTGGGGGTGTGGGGCAGGCTCTGGGGGGGGCCTGTCAGGGGAGGGGATGGAGGGGCTGTCGCTGGTGGGCACACGGGGAAGGGCACTGAGGGGTCCCTCCAGGCCTCTGGGGTCCCCGACCACCTCTGGAGCCTAGACCTGGGCAGAGCGGAGGACTGAGGCCGAGGGAACGGGAGTGAACTCTGGGCGGCCAGGCGCTCCGGGACGGCGCCTTCCTGCCCTCCTCCTCCCCAGGACGCGCCCTTTGCCCCGCGCTGGCGGGCCGTGGCCCAGGAGGCTGCCCGCTGGTCCGGTCAGTCTCCCCGCCGGTCCGGTCAGTCTCCCCGCTTCCAGCTGTTGGCATGGGAATGTGGCCCATGGACCCCGGGCGGCCGGGACAGGGCCGGAGCCTGGGCCGCCCGCTGGTGGGCGGGTCACAGACCACGCTGCCCACACCACCGTGTCCGCGAAAATGAGAAATAACGACCAGGCCAGGGCGGCGGGCCGAGAGAGCCTCCTGGTCTCTCAGATCGGCTTCCACCCACCAGGGCACCCCGAAGAGACGCGAGCTCGTGGTGGGGGGTGGGGTGCGGGGTGCGGGGCACGGGGAAGGGCGGGCTCCCTGCTTCCTGCTTCTGAGGAAGCTCCAGACACCCAGGGGCCTTGGAGAAGGGGGCACCTGTGAGGGAGACCCCACGGGAGGGGTCATTCCTGCCCGGCTCAGCGTGGCCTCTCCCTCCTCCCGGATGCACAGAGCAGAGGCGTCGGCGGGGAGGGGTCACAGCCCCACTGCAGGCGGCCGTGGTGGGTGGGGACCCCGGGAGGCCGTGCGGCTGTCCCTGGGGAGGCGAGGCCTGACTGGCTGACCGGGTGCAGGAAGGAGCCGGTGTGGGGCGCGGCCACAGCGTTCGGACAGGCTCAAGCCTCGGACTGATGAGAGGGCTCAGTCCTCTCGTGCACGTGCAAGTCCCAGCCTGAAGGGCAGGGCCTCCCAGCACCATGATAGCCAACAGCTGCGGTTGTGAGCGTGAACCTGTGGTCCTGACACGTGGCCCCACGTGCCTGAGTGACGTGGGCTTGATAGGGTTCAGGTGCATGTGATTGAGTGGGCTCGAAACCCACGAGGATGTTGTAAACACCTTGACCCGCCCTTCCTGTGCCTCGTGGCATCGGCTGTAAAATAAAGACACGGCTGGTGGTCCGCGGCGCTGTCTCTCCACGAGAGAGGGCAGCGTCCCGCCCAGACCCAGCTTTCCTCTCTCGTCTGTCTCTTCTTAGTCCTTCACCGCCCCCCTCAGGGTCACCGAACCGGGCTGAGCCGGCGGCACGTAAGGCGCCCCGGGGCTGAGGATGCCAGGGCCGTGCCGGCTCGCCACAAGCCGGGAGACCCCGAAACCGGGCCCGCTGTCCTTCTCCCTCGTCTGTGTTCCCGGCCTGGGGGGAGGCTGGCCCAGCTACCGGCCTGGGCTGCGGGCTCTGCCAGCTGCGGCTTGAGACCCAGAAGCGCGGCGTTTCTGGGCTCAGACGCTGGGGGCGGGGTCTGCGGGGGCCCCGGGCTGGCGCAGGAGCCAGAGGGTCTCGGTGGCCCTGCTCCTGGGAGCCCGCTCGGGGTGGGGCGGCCGGCCAGCGAGGGGTTAACGCAGGGAGCGGCAGCAGGATGAGTTAAGAAAACGATGTTCTGCGGCTTGACGTCATTTTAATTCCATTTCGGGAGCGTTTAATCTCGTTTGTGGAGGCTGGTCCTGGCTGGGGAGGATCAGCGCCGCCCCCTCCGGGGAAGCCGGGCTCCAGCAGACGTGGCGTCATCGCCCCCCTGGCCTCCCGGTGGCCTCTGGGTGGGGCGGCACCCGGGACCTGGGCTGGGCATTTACTCAGCACCCAGAACTTTCCGGAAGCCTGCGCCTGCCCCTCCTCACAGCAGCGGCTGGGACCCGCCCGCTCCTCGGCCCAGGACACGCTCTGCGCAGGCTCTGGGTCCCGTGACAGCTTGTTCGTGTCAGCCGCGTGGCTCTGTGGGGTCTGAGACCTGGGCCCGTGGGAGGGGAGATGGCCCCGACCGGCCTGAGCTGGGGCCGCTGCACCTCACCGGGGTCCCAGGACCCCTCCATCCAGGTGGTGTCCCCCTCCCCGCCCCGAGGCCTGGGAGCAGCAGCAGCCCCAGCCCCAGCCCCAGCCCCAGGCCCAGCCCCAGGCCCAGGCCCAGGGAGGAGAGAAATGGCCTCTATTGTCATCTCCCCCTCCCCCGCACATGGTTTCCTTCCTGCTGGCAACGCCACACTTTCCAGAACCTCCTGCAGGCCACAGGCACTGCTCGCTGGGCCCTGCACTTACTGAGCTTGGGGGGGGGGGGGGGGGCGTGCAGGACTCCAGGGCCTGTTTGCATTGGAGCTCCCTGTGGGCTCTGGGGGGACGCAGGGTCGGCCGGCCAGGCAGGTGGCCGTGCGGGGCTCCCTACGTGGCCTGGCAAAGGCCGTGACCCCAGGACTCAAGACATTGTCCCACCTGAATGAACCCCGAACGCCTGGACATGGGGGCCGGGTGTGGCCAGAGGCGGGTTGTGCTCAGAAAGAGGGACCTGACATCTCAGACCCACAGGTGTGCCCTGTGGCCCAGCACCCAGGCAGCCGCCATGCCAGGCCCGTGCCCATGGCGCCTCCTTGCCGTCGCCCAGGGTGCAGGCCGGGAGGCGTGCTTGTGCCTGGGAAGGAAGCCAGCGGGGCCCCCACCGCCGGGCTGTGGGGACAGGGGCTGTGCTTCTTGGTGCTGGAGTCAACGTGCGTTCAAGGTGACCCGTCCTGAGACTGAAGCTCTAGCCCCGTGGTCGGCAAACTCATTAGTCAGCAGAGCCAAATATCAACAGCACAACGATTGAAATTTCTTTTGAGAGCCAAATTTTTTAAACTTAAACTATGTACATTGTTATTAACTTAATTAGGGTACTCCTAAGCTGGCCTTTGCCAAAAACTCAAGGAGCCAAAGAGCCGCATGTGGCTCGAGAGCCACAGTTTGCCAACCACTGCTCTAGGGTGATTGTCCATCTCTCCACCCACCCACCCACCCATCCATCTACCCACCCACCCATCAATCCATCCACCCACCCACCCACCCATCCATCCATCCACCCACCCATTCATCAATCCATCCACCTACCCATCCACCCACCCACCCATCCATCTACCCACCCACCCATCAATCCATCCACCTACCCACCCACCCACCCATCCATCCACCCACCCACCCATCCATCTACCCATCTACCCACCCACCCATCCATCCACCCACCATCCACCCACCCACCCATCCATCTACCCACCCACCCATCCATCTACCCATCCACCCACCCACCCATTCATCCACCCACCCATCCATCCATCAATCCATCCACCCACCCACCCATCCATCCATCAATCCATCCACCCACCCACCCATCCATCCACCATCCACCCAACCACCCATCCATCCATCTATCATCCACCCACCCACCTACCCCCTCATCCACCCACCCAGCCCCTGATCCATCCACCCACCATCCAACATTTATTGGGATCCTGCTGTTTCCTGGACCCAGGTTCCTTGGACCTTCTGACAACCCGAGCTGGGTCCTGGGAGCCGAGGGAACATCACACGCACAATCTCTCTAGAAAAGCCTAATATGCAAGGCGTCCCCTCCGGAGTTCGACTGCCCGGGAGGGAGTTCGATCGCTCGCTATGACGTGTGCTGACCTCCAGGACCCTACCTGTGCACGGATTTCATGCACAGATTTCGTGCACTGGGCCTCTCGTGATTTTAGTGAGAACAGTGACCGGCCTGAGGCTGGAGCCACATCTGGGCACAGGGGCCGTGGTCACGGAGGTCTGTGGTCCGAGCAGCAAAGCGTGACGTTCAGAGCGAGCTGGCTGCCGCCCTGCCTTGCCCCTCCGCCGTGTGACACTCGACCTCACCGAGCGGCCCCTTTCTCCTCGGCAGCCTGGGGATGGCGCTCTATCTCCTCCGGTGGCTGGGCCAACAGGTGCGTGTCTGTGGTGGGTGCGGAGGCCCTGCCTCATGCGCCCACTCGGGGTCACTCCTCAGGCGTCCCCTCAGTCCTGGCTGGACTGGACACCGCGGCCTGGGGAGGAGGGCAGGCTGGAGGCGGGGGGGGGGTGAGGTGGGGGGGCTCCTGTCATTGGATGATCTCATTTGCCAACAACAAATGTCGACAGCAGGAGGCCGTGTCCGACAGCCCTCCCGCCCCGGCCCCCAGGATGCCCTGTCGCCTTTGTCCGCCTCTGCCCTTTATTAAAGCAGCCAGGAGCCCGGACAGACAAGACAGTGACATGTAAGCGACGTCGCTCCCCTCCTCCGTCGCATTAATGAGGCCGCCTGGCAGGGCGGTGGGCGGAGGCTGCGATTAACACGCACCCAGGGCGGCGCTGACCTTTCGCTTTGACGAGGGACCGAGGACGGACCGAGGACGGGGCTGGGTGAAGCTGGGCAGCGCCCGGCCGCAGCGATTGCCCTTCAGCAGTGAACGTCCGTGTCCCCCTCAGGCCCGAGGGAAGCTGAAGAGCTCGCCCCACCCCCCTCAGAGAGGCTGGTCTCCTGGCCTGGAGGTGCCCACCCCACGCCCGCGGGGGAGGGCCGGGTGCAGACAGGTGCCCCCAAACAGGAGGAGAGGCTGGGGGCGGGGAGAGGGTGGTTCTCAGGGGGAAGGCCCGGCAGGGGAGACGTGGGTGGAGGGAGCAGTGTCGGAGGGCGGGCCCTGAGCTCCTGCCGGCAGAACCACGGAGGGAGGCGGGTCCCAGGTCCCTGTGGTGGGGAGGGAGCCACCCGCTGCTCTGCCGGGGCCGCTGGCGCCCTCACCGTTCCCGCCACTCCCTGCCACGCCCATCGCCGTCACCACGGCCATCGCTGCTCCTCACTCCCGCGGGCCCCGCTCCTGCTGTCTGGGTGATGGATGGGCAGCGATCCGGACGCGCCCAGTGCCCGCGGGCTTTCTGAGCACCTGACCATCTTGGACATCACCCCTCGCTGCGCTGGGAGCTGGGGTCGCAGCTGCCCCAGGGGCATCGGGGAGACTTGTGGCCTCAGGGCGGGTGGGGGCGGGGTTTGCCAGGCCGGGGCTCCTCCGGGAGCCGGTGCCGAGACCTGCATGCGGGGACCCGGTGGGCTCCCCTCCAGGCACGGCCGCCTTCGCGGAATGAGGACCCACGGGGGTTGGCGGGTCTGGTGCCGGCCCCGGGCCCATGGGATCACCGTGGAGCGGGGGCTCTGCCGCTGGGGGGACCGCGTGCCGACCCTGGGCACCTTCTGACCCCCCGCACCTCCTGTTACCGCAGGCCTGGCCCCGTCCTCAGTCGTCCTGACCCCGTGCAGTGCGGCCGGGGCTCTGCCTGGTGCAGGCGGGGACGGCTCAGCTGCTGGGTGCTCTCATCTGTCTGCAGGTGACATGCCTGTGCGGGTGACACGCCTCTGCAGGTGACACGCTTCTACAGGTGACACGCCTGTGCAGGTGACATGCCTCTGCAGGTGACATGCCTGTGCAGGTGACACGCCTCTGCAGGTGACACATCTGTGCGGGTGACACGCCTGTGCAGGTGACACGTCTCTCCAGGTGACACATCTGTGCAGGTGACACATCTGTGCAGGTGACACGCTTCTGCAGGTGACACGCCTGTGCAGGTGACATGCCTCTGCAGGTGACATGCCTGTGCAGGTGACACATCTGTGCGGGTGACACGCCTGTGCAGGTGACACGTCTCTCCAGGTGACACATCTGTGCAGGTGACACGCCTGTGCAGGTGACACGCTTCTGCAGGTGACATGCCTGTGCAGGTGACACGCCTCTGCAGGTGACACACCTCTGCAGGTGACACACCTCTGCAGGTGACACGTCTCTGCAGGTGACACGTCTGTGCAGGTGACATGCCTGTGCACCCAGGAGCTCACTGTGCTGTGCAGGCCTGACCACGGACCGTCCAGCCCCGGGGGCACCCCACGTTCTCCTCTGCCTCTAGGCTGCCCCCCAAGTGCTTGCAGGAGCCCTGGTGGAGCCTCCCCTAATTTCTGCAGCTGTTTCTGCCTTTTATGGGCCAATGGAGAGGAGCCAAGAGCAGGCACCCGGCCCGGCCCTCAGGGGTGCGGCCCCAGCGACCTTGTCCCGGGCCAGGGTGCGGAGAGGCAGCCCCAGACGGTTCACCCCACTGCGAGCCGCCGCCCGCTGAGCCCGGTGGCCAGGGTCCGCCTGGGGGACAACGCTGGTCAACAGCACAGACTCTGGACCCAGGCGCCCCCGCCGCTGTGTGCCCTCAGGCACGTGGCTCACCCTCTCTGGGCGGCAGCTGCTCCTCTGTGGAGCGGGGAGACGGCAGCGGGTGGGGACCCGGCAGGACAGCCACGGCCCTGCTCGCACCTTCGTCACGTTATCGCAGACGGAGGGGCCGGGAGGTAGATGACCGCCTGAGCCAGGGCCTCCCCCAGCACCAGAGGCGGCTGAGGGTGCCGAGCTGGCTCCGGGCCCTGCAGCACCCAGGAGCACTGTCTGTGTCCGTCCGTCCTCCGTCCTCCCGTCTTTCCGTCCTGCCGCCCCGGGGCCTGAGGAGGAGACTGGACCCCCAACCCGTCTGCCCTCTCCGCCTGGGGCGTCTGCACCCCCCCCCCCCAGCGGGTGCCCGGGCGGCACCTGCCTCTCCCATCACCCCTCCCAGGCTTCCTGCCCCCCCGCCCCCTCCCCGCCCCTCCTCAGGCCCATCGGGCTGGGCTGTGTCCAGCTGGGCCCGGGACAGGTCCAGGGAACAGACAGGAGCGCCGTCCATCACGGCGGGGGCTGGACATGACCCGCTGAGGGGACCGTGGGGAGAAACAGGCGTGGAGACTGCGACGGACCGAAGCGGCCGGGAGCGCTGGCACGCCTGGCACAGGGCCCACGAGTGCGGTCACGGGCGCTGCTTCTTACCCAACCCCTGACCCCTGACCTCCAGAGCTGCCCACTGCCCCCCACAGCCCTGGGCCACTCGGGCTCTGGGCGGGGGGGTAGGGGGATGTGGGGGGGGATGTGGGGTGGGGGGACACCGGGCAGGGGGACACGGGCAGGGGGATGTGGGGCGGGGGGATGTGGGGCAATGGGGATGGGGGGGCAGGGGGATGGGGGGCAGTGGGGATGGGGGGGCAGGGGGATGTGGGGCGGGCAGGGAGACGCGGGGCTGGGGGGTGGGGGGGGAACACTGGGCAGGGGACACTGACCCCTTAAGGGCGAGAGGTGGGCAGGACCTGGCCCACTCGGGCATGATGAGGGTGGACATGTGCGGGGTCTTGGAGGGTGGGCAGGAGTTGCCACTTGGGGGCCAGCGCTGCCCTGAGCAGAGCCCCACAGCAGGCCCGGCTGCTGGGGACACGTCTGGGGCTGGTCCCTGCCTGCGGGGAGCTGGGGGTCCCTCCATTCACATCCTGGGGCCTCAGGGACCCCCTGCCCGCCTCGGCCACACGGTCACTGCCCTCCGCACGGTCCGTCCGCCTGGTCACCTGCCTGTGCCCCTGCTCGCTGCTCTTCCAGCCGCCGGGCGAGGGAGCAGAGCCACACGGTGGAGGGGACCCCGTGGTCACGAAGGACTCATCCCAGCCACCTGGCAGCCACGTGCCCCCAGGAGCAGGCGCGGGGGCCGAGGCCGCCACTCAGGACCTCCCCCCACCCAACCCCGGGCCGCCCACCCCAACGGGAGCGGGGAGTTGATGGGCGGGCACTGCCCCGTCCTGGGCAGGGGCACCGGTCAAGGCCTCCATCCCGGGCACAGCCGGTGCCCACCCGACGGTTTAACTGGGCGCCCCATCGAGGGCTCAAGTTAAAAATCAAATACCCAAAGCACCACTGCCTGTGAGGTGACGGAAATGAAGGCCTAACTGGATTTTCCCGGGACAATGCCGAGCGGGAATTTAATTAGGAGGTGAAGGTGGGCGTTCAGCAATAGATGTGGGTGCTCTCCGACTCAGCTATTTGCAAAGCGAATGGCAAAGTAAAGGCAGCGCCCAGGAGGAGGCTGAACGTAGATACGGAGCTGGCCAGGCCCCTGGGTGTGGGCGGGGCGGGGCGGGATGGGCGGGCCACGTGTCCCCCTTCTGCCCGCCCCCCCCCCCGCACGGACACCTGGTCTCCGGGTGCCTGGGACCCTCACTGACCACAAACCGGGGCCCCCTCTTTCGCTTCTCGCTGTATTTGGAAAAGCGTTTGGAGACGGCTCTGTGCTGGGAGCTGCTTACACGGAGTCTCAGTCCAGCATCTGGCCTCGGGCCCAGGCCGTCTCCCTTGTGGCCCCAGCACCGGCCTGCGCCACGAGGAGCCTGTGCCACGCGGAGCCTGTGCCATGAGGAGCCTGTGCCACCCAGAGCCTGTGCCACGCGGAGCCTGGGCCACGTGGAGCCTGGGCCACGTGGAGCCTGTGCCACGCGGAGCCTGTGCCATGAGGAGCCTGTGCCACCCAGAGCCTGTGCCACGCGGAGCCTGTGCCACGTGGAGCCTGTGCCACGCGGAGCCTGTGCCACGAGGAGCCGGTGCCACGCGGAGCCTGTGCCACGTGGAGCCTGTGCCACGCGGAGCCTGTGCCACGCGGAGCTGGTGCCATGAGGAGCCTGTGCCACTGCCCTCGCGCTTGGAGCTGTGGGACGGCCTCCTGCACCCGAAATGACACCGATGGTGCCACGGGCACCAGAGGCTCCAAGGCTGGTCCCTCGCAGGGCGACGCTTTCTGGGGACAGCGGACAGCTGGCGACGGCGGGTGCAGCCCGCTCTGGCTTCACGGTGCCAGGAGGGGCTGCTGAGGGTCTCCCACGCAGACCAGGCTCCCGCGTTTGAGGGCCCACACGCAGTTCCGAGGGAAGGGCCGGGGTACATCCCAAGGGGCTCCCCTCGCCTCCCCGCCTGGCTGGACCCCGACCCCAACTCGAGGGCCCCACCCCGAGCCTGGGTGCCGACACCCGCAGCGCCGATCATCACGGCAGGCAGGGCCCGGCCCGAGCGGCCAGCACAGGGCGTCCAGCCTGGCTGCGTGGCCAGGAGGCCCTGCCCACCTCGGCCTCACAAGGACGCCCCACAGCTCCCGCCTGCTCCCGCTTCCTGCTCGCAGCTGCTGCGCCGCGGGAGGCCGCCCCCCCCCCCCCCCCCCCCGCTTCCCCCCGCCAGCCGGGATGCAGGCAGCCCTGAGGCGTGTCACGAGGCAGACTTCAAGGTCGAAGGGGTGCGAGCCGGCGCTGGGTGACGGCCCCGGTAATGAGACCTGACAGGTGGAGGTGGGGGCGCTGAGGGGGCGCCGTGTCTGCGGGTGGTGCCAGCCCAGCCGGGCGCCGTCCTCCCGGCCCCTCAGCCCCCTTCACACGCGGCTGCTCCCGGGACCTTCAGGGTCAGTTCTGGCGGCTCGGAGCCCCAGCGGCCAGGCAGGGCCCGGCTCCTGGGAGCCACCGGCCTCGTGCTCAGCCTGCCCCCCCCCCCCCCCCGCCCCACGTTCCAAGGAGAGGCGATCGCGCCCACAGACTCCCGGAGGGAGGGGTCGGGGGGGAGACTGTCCCCACCTCCCAGCCTCTTCACAGCGTGACCCCGCCTGACTAGCGGCTCCAGGAGCACAGGGCAGGCGGTCACCCCTCAGGGCCTCAGCTCTGGCCGGTCAGGGTGGGGCTCAGGGTGGGGCTCAGGGTGGGGGCTCAGGGTGGGGCTCAGGGTGGGGCTCAGGGTGGGGGCTCAGGGTGGGGGCTGCGGGAGCTGAGCAGGGTTGGGGTTCAATGTTTCTCACAGAGCCTGTGCAGAGGTCATGGTGCCCCTTAATGCCCAGTAATTAACACCCTCCCTGCGCAGCCATGACCCGGGGCGCAGCCATGACCCAGGGGCACAGCTATAACCCGCCCCCCTCCGCCTGCTGGGGTGCAGACTTCTTGTGAAAACGACCTTGTGAGATGGTTTCCAGCCGCAGCTTCATCAGGGTCCCACCCAGACGCCCCAACCCGCAGCCTGGCTCCTCCTGACTTCCCGCACGTGTGCGTGTGCCTTCCTCCGGATGGGCCCCAGGTGTGGGTCCCCGCGTGTGGGTCTCCCCGGACCCTCCTGCTTCCGGGGGCTCGGGGCCCTCTGCACGGACGGGAGCCAGGCACCGTGTGGCCCCCTGAGGGTGGGCAGGGTGGGCCCCACGGAAAAGCCACGTCTGGGGCCACGTGTCCCCTCTGTGCCTCTGTGGTCTCGCCGCGGGAGCACGCCTGGCTCTGAGGTGGTGAAGCAGCAGGAGCTTAATGCCTACAGGAACATAATTGTATTTTTATTGCTCGTTCCAGCTCCAGTTAATTACATAGCAACCGCCTGTGCGTTTCGCCGTCACAGCTAAGGAGCGCGGCCTGCGTGGGAGGCGCCCACCCACGCCTCCGTCCTCCCACGCATCCCAAGCACCCGCTCTGGGGCCCGGGCCACCTGGGTCAGGACAGCCCGGGACCGGAAGGGCGGGCAGTGCCAGGCTCATCTTCCAGGTCCTTCCAGAGGGTCTGCCCGGGAGGCCCGGGCCACTCGCCCCTGCCCGCTCCGCCCCTGCCCTCCCCCAGGCCCTGCCGTGGGGTCTTCCCGGGGGGACCCGCTGGGCTCAGCTCCGCCAGCAGCCGGGAAACGGCTCACACGGCGCCGCGGCTGGGCCGGCGAGAGGGGCAGGGCTGCGTGGGCCGGGCGGGCACATTCGGGGGAGCCACGGGCACGCGCCCCAGAGCTGACGCTGAGCCTCCACGCCATGTGGGACCCACCAGCCGGGGCGCTGCCACAGTCCCGAGAGCAGCTTGGAAGCGAGAGCCTCCAGGGACGGGGCTGCCTCCCAGCTCCTCTCGGGAGAGATCGACCGAAAGTCCTAATTCATCCCCGAAAAGCAAGAACCGTTCCCAAGGACGCGGCTCTGCCTGCATGAGTGGCGGGATGGGGCATGACGTGTGTGTGTGTGTGTGTGTGTGTGAGCATGCGGGATTGTGTGTGAGTGTGTGTGAGTGTGCGGGACTGTGTGTGAGCGTGCGGGACTGTGTGTGAGCGTGCGGGATTGTGTGTGAGCGTGCGGGATTGTGTGTGGCTGTGTGTGAGTGTACGAGATTGTGTGTGGCTATGTGTGAGCGTGCGGGATTGTGTGTGAGCGTGCGGGATTGTGTGTGGCTGTGTGTGAGCGTGCGGGATTGTGTGTGAGCATGAGGGATTGTGTGTGAGTGTGCGGGATTGTGTGTGGCTGTGTGTGAGTGTACGAGATTGTGTGTGGCTATGTGTGAGCGTGCGGGATTGTGTGTGAGCGTGCGGGATTATGTGTGGCTGTGTGTGAGCGTGCGGGATTGTGTGTGAGTGTGTGTGAGTGTGTGTGAGTGTGAGGGATTGTGTGTGAGTGTGTGTGAGTGTGCTGTCCACGGCCTCACCGGGACGGGGGGGGGGGGGAGGGGGAGGTCCCACAGGGCCCTCTGCCTCAGGGAAGGGCTCGGTGGGTGAGGTGCTCGGCGGGCGCTGCCCCAGGGCGGCCCGGGGACAGGGGTCAGCCAGCAGGGAGGTCGCCGTGACACCGGTCTCCAGGGGGGCAGCGCCCGGGCAGCGGGGACTGGGCGGCTCAGGAGTGAGTCACCTGCCGCTGAGCAAGGCCGCCCCGCGGCCGGGCGTCACAGGTCAGGTCCGAGGCGGGGCGCAGTGACCGAAAAGCGACGGAAACGGAATTAAAATTCAAAGCCCGGAGCGAGGGGTGGCGGGGCCCGGGGGTCAGGGTCGTTCGCTTCTTTATTTTGCCGGCGGAGAGCTCCACCGGGCGCGGCTCTGACGTCACCGGGAGCGGCTCTGACGTCACCGGGAGCGGCTCTGACGTCACCGGGAGCGGCTCTGACGTCAATCTGACGGAAAGAAACCTGGAACGAAGCTGCCGGTGCTCCCGGGGCGGAGCCAGCGGAGACTCTGTTTCCCCAACGCCCTTCCCCCTCCGCCTGGGCCGCTCATCCCACCCCCGGCCCAGCACCTGCGGCCCCTGCCCGGCCCTCCGCCTCTGCGACCTCACCCTGTGTCCAGCCCCCGCCCCCCGCCCGTGGTGTCGGGACTTCCCAGGGCTCCTCATGGGCACGCCAGCCCATCCCCCCACGAGGATGTCCCTCCGGCTGCCGCTTTAGTCTCACCCATGTCCGCCCGCCCCGCCCCGTCCTCACGGCCTCCCCCGCCTGTGCCCCGATGTCTCTTCCAGGATGCGCCCTGAACACTCACTGCAGGTGGCTTTGAGGCTGGGCTTTCACGTGGCATAACTGACAGCCACGCATGTTGTTGGCGTGTCCATGACGTGCTCCTTAAAAAAATGTGGATTGCCAAAACCGGTTTGGCTCAGTGGATAGAGCGTTGGCCTTCGGACTCAAGGGTCCCGGGTTCGATTCCGGTCAAGGGCATGTACCTTGGTTGTGGGCACATCCCCAGTGGGGGGTGTGTAGGAGGCAGCTGATTGATGTTTCTCTCTCATCGATGTTTCTCACTTTCTATCCCTCTCTCTTCCTCTCAGTAAAAAATCAATAAAATATATTTAAAAAATGTGGATTGATTTGAGAGAGAGAGAGAGAGAGAGAGAGAAAGGGAGAAAGAGGAAGAGAGAGAGAGGAAGGGGGAGAGGGAGAGAGGGGGAGAGAGGGAGAGGGAGGGAGAGGGAAGGAGACACTGGCTTGCTCGCTGCTGGATGCGCCCATTGGTTGACTCTGGATGTGCCCTGACAGGGAGGGACCCGCAGCCTCGGCACGTCACGGAGAGCGGCGGGCAGGCGGGCACGTTGTGTGATTGCGGGCAGGCCCACGGGTGGGGTGCCCATGGATGGGGTGCCCACGGGTGGGGTGCCCCGTGGCCAGCCGCTCACCTGCGGGCGCGTGTGCTTCCTCGGGGTCTGGCTGTTAGGGGGGAGCTGCTCGGAGCGGGCTGTGCGGACGCTGGGACGGCGTAGCTTTCCCGCACCCGAGGCCAGGGCCCCGGCGCTTGCTGGGCCACGTGGCCGGTGCTTGTGGCCGGCTGCGCTCCCACCTGCGGGCGGAGAGCGGTGTCTGCGCCCGGGCGGCATCGGTGCCCGTGTTTTCTGTTAAATGTCTCCCGAGGGTGACACCTCTTTGTGGTCTAAGCTGCGTCTCTCTCCCGGCTCCGACGTCGGCTCCTGGGGTTTTGTACCCGGCACCCCTGCCTCACCCCCAACCCCCCCCCCCCCACACACACACCCCGGCCCAGAGGCGCCGGCTCTGCCCTGCCCCCCCACCCCCTCCCCCCCCCCCCAATCCCAGAGGCGCCGGCTCTGCCCTGCACCCCCCCGACACACACACAGACACATCCCGGCCCAGGGCGCCGGCTCTGCCCCCCTCCCCCCCAATCCCAAAGGCGCCGGCTCTGCCCTGCCGGAGGAGTTGGACCTTCCCGAGGAGACACCAGGCTGCCGCCACCCCCCTCCTTAGCCGGGATTTATCCTTCGCGAGGCTCAGGCAGCCACGAGCGGTTAGGCGTTTGAGCTCCAGATCTCGCTGTTTGCCTCCTGCTCCGCTCTTCTCATCCCCATGGTTCGTCATAAACACTCTCATTGCCGCCGTGCAGGGGAGTTCGGAGAGAACATACCGAGGTGCATGCGCGCAGCCTGCGATCTGGACGGGAACCCCGCGGGCGCAGCCCGGTCTCCTGGCTGCCGAGCGGCTGGGCTGCTGGCGAGCAGGTACACGCCGCGCCCCCTCCTCTCCCGGGAAATGCCGTCCCCAGGCCCGCGGGGGGGGGGGGGGGGGGCGGCCGCCTTCTCTGTTTTGTGCGTCATCTCTCGCCAACCGGATGTGATGCAGGTATGTGGCCCCGACTTCTCCGACTTCTCTGTCCGCCGTATGCTTTCCTCTGGGCAGTGGAACCTCCGTCAGAATGTTCCTTGACGGCCTGTCCTTGTGGGTCTTCTTGAGGAATTCTTTTCTCTCCCACTGTCGTTTCTTTATTTTTATTTAAATATATTTTTATTGATTTCAGAGAGGAAGGGAGCGGGAGAGAGAGAGAGAAACATCAATGATGAGAGAGACTCGTTCATCGGCTGCCTCCTGCACACCTCCTACTGGGGATGGAGCCCACAACCCGGGCATGTGCCCTTGACAGGGAATCGAACTGGGACCCCCCAGTCCGCAGGCCGACGCTCTATCCACAGGGCCACACCGGCTCGGGCTTGCCCCTCCCGTTCCCATCACGCTCTCCGTGCTTGTCCTTGATCACTGAGATTTGTTTCTGAGCCCGGTGTGAGGTAGGCATCCATTGCCAGGTGTTTTCAAATACGGAAGCCAGGTTCCCAGCCTCTTCTTAAAAACCCTCCGTGCTTCCTCACACTGACCTGCGCGGCTCAGCATAAGGAGCTGTGAGCTCCCACGGAGACGCATGGGGCGGCCCCCGTCCCTCCTGCTGTGTGCTGCCGTTCAGCACCTACGCCCACGGGCCCGTGGCCTCCTTCATCGGCACCCCGATGCGCGTGGGGCCAGCCCGTCTCCAGCACCTCTGCCTGGTCTCCCCCACTTGCTCACATACGATGTTTAAGACCAGTGTGTGGGATCGCATGCAAAGACCTGCGGGGTGTTGGCTGTAACTGTATCCACCCTTCACATCCGTTCTGGGGAAGCCGGAGTCTCCGGGGAACCCACACTGTCCCTCCTCCTTGTGCTGAGTGTTCTGTGAGGTCCCTCCGAAGCGCTGCCGTAACCTCCCCGTAAAGCGTTCACACACTTCTTCTTGCTTTGACTCCTCGGTCCTTGATGTATTTTTTGTTGGTATTATAAGTGGCATTTCACGTTTTTATGTTTCCTGACCGATTGTGGTTGATGTTGACGTACGGGAATGCAACTGGGCTTCGGATATTGATTTTGTATCCAGCCAATTTGCTAAATTTCTTATTGTAGACGAAGTTTCTTACTGATGTGTACACAGTCACACACTGATCATCTTTTCTCTATTTCTTATGCGTTTATCTATCGCCTTTCGTTGCTAGAAACTCGGGTTAACTTTTTAAGAATTGTGGTAAAACACAGCAGTAGCCTCACGTTTCAGCGCACAGCTCGGTGGCAGTCAACACATTCACTCTGTGCAGCCATCCTCCCATTTTCTCCAGAACTTTCTCTCCTTCCAAATGGAACCTCTGTCCCATTGCACATCCCTCCCCCGCTGCCCCCCAGCACCACCATCGCTGTCTGTACCCGTGAAGCTGACTCGTGGGGGACCTGAGTGAGGGGTCACCCAACCTGTCCTGTGAGGAACCGTTGACTTTGGAATGAAATGTGAGTAACACCTGAAAGAAAGCAAATGGTATTGTAACAGCCAAACCAGCCGAGGAGGGGAAATAAGAGGGGAAAAAGCTGAATCCACATGAAGGCTAAAACGAGAAGAAAAAAGAACAGAGGGAAAGCACCAATAGGAATGAGGATGGAGAAATTAGGGGCGGAGCCTGTGACCCCGCCCCCCACAGGTGAGTGCCTGCAGCGCCTCCTGTAGGCTGGAGGAGCACATGGCACCCCGCGACCCACCCTAGCTCAGCGCCTTGGATCCCTGGGGCCCAGCTCTGGGGTTCGCGAGGACAAGACCCCTTAGAGGCCGTGCCGCCCACAGCACCCAGGGCCCAGGCTGGGTGCCCTGCCCCCCTCCCCCCCAGCACCCAGGGCCCAGGCTGGGTGCTCTGCCCCCTCCCCCCCCAGCACCCAGGGCCCAGGCTGGGTGCCCCCCCCAGCACCCAGGGCCCAGGCTGGGTGCCCCCCCCCAGCACCCAGGGCCCAGGCTGGGTGCCCTGCCCCCCTCCCCCCCCAGCACCCAGGGCCCAGGCTGGGTGCTGCCGGCTTGCAGAGGACTCCGCCAAGGATTCCGAGAGGAGCAGTGGTCCCGCCGTAAAGCGACATGCGATGCTGTAAAAGGGGTTTAATCGCGCCCACGTGGCGGGCCTTGCATTTAATTTATCGCTCTGCAAAATTAAAGCCGTGCGGGCTCCCGTTACTCATGCGGCTCGGAGTTATTTATGGGACATTGTCAGAGCTGAGGGGATTCAACGTTAGGCCGGGGGATGTCACGTTTGACAAAGGCCCCCCGAGTCCCCAGGGGCCCGGACAGCGCCCTCGAGTCCCTTTGCAGCAGCAGGAAGGGGAAAGACGGCTGTCTGCTCGCCCCCCCCCCCCCCGGGAGAAATGGAGAAATGGAGGCTCCGGGGGCCTGCCTTCCCCACGTTCCCTGCTCCGCCCTAAGTGGGCGTCCGTGCACCTGCCCTCGGACCGTGCACCAGGGGCGGGTGTTCGCCATGCGGGCTCCCCGTCCCGGGCCCAGGGGACGGACTGAAGGGACTCAGGAAGACCTTCGGCGGGAGCTGTCCACCCCGGCGGTGCTGACCTGTGACTCGGGGACCCGGCAGCGGCCTGGT
>NW_027645483.1:0-16060 GCF_951640355.1 Cnephaeus nilssonii | reverse complement strand
TCGCTGTCTGCCGCTCCGTGGGAGCCGGCAATCTGTCTTGCTGGTCGCCGCGCTCCCGGTGCCTGGCACAGGACAAGCGCCCACTGTTTGCTGGACAAACACACGTGGAGGAGCCAGCCGCCCCGCACTCCCGGCCAGGAGTCCGCGTGCACCTAGTATCTCGCTTCCCCCGTGCGGTCCTGCCCGGCAACCGCAGGAGAGGCCACGCCCCCACACCTGGGCACCGCTCTGCCCGGGCACAGGCCGAGCACCTGCCTCTGCTCAGGGCCTCGGCGGGGAGGAGCGAGGGGAAGGGCCGCGAGACGGGGGGGGCCCCCGCACCACGCCGGTGCGCTGCCTGCGGCCGGGCCGTCCTGGCCGCGCGGTGAGTCCGGGACCAGGGATGGGAGGCCCGGGACCAGGAGCCAAAGCAGCCGACCGGTGGAGGGCGGCGTCCAGTGATCCTGTGAAGCGTTTTCTTTAAAAATGGAAACTTCGCCCGGCCAGTTTGGCTCAGTGATAGAGCGTCGGCCTGCGGACTAACGGGTCCGGGTTCGATTCCGGTCAAGGGCACGTACCTCAGTTGCAGGCTCCTCCCCGGCCCGGCCCTGGTTGGGACGTGCAGGAGGCAGCCAGTCCATGTGTTTCTCTCACAGCGATGTTCCTCTCTGTCTCTCCTCCTCTCTTCCACTCTCTAAAAATCAATGGAAAAATGTCCTCGGGTGAGGATTAAAAAATAATAATAATAGTAACATAAAAATGGCAAATTCGTCAGGAATGGTCAGACTCTCCCCGGTAACGTGTGAGTTCCACGCGGCTGTGGGAGACGTCCGGCCACGGCGGGCGTGGCTGAGACCCGCCGGGCAGCAAGGCGCGTGGCTCTGCGCCATCTCCCGGGACTTCTCCCCGGGTCCCGCCGGGCACAGCGTGGTCCCTGCGGACACAGCCTCCAGCACAGAGCCCCGCGGGCGCCGGGCCAGCCGCCTCGTCCCGCGCTTCCAGCCAGGCCTCCCGGGGCCCGGCCACCCGGTGCTGCCCGCGGGCGCCGCCGGAGCGAGGGCAGGAGGCAGCAGAAGGAGCGTGAGGAGCGCGAGCACGCCCTCCGAGGACTCCGCCCTCGAGCTCCGCGGACCGGCGGGGAGGGGAGAGAGCCGGTCCGAGGAGGGTGAGGGCCGTGGACCTCCCCCCTGCAGACCCGGCATGCCGGAGGGGATGACACGCTGGCTGTTGGCCATTGGGAAGGGCGAGCTGCTCAATGGGTTAACCCAGTGGTCGGCAAACTCATTAGTCAACAGAGCCAAATACCAACAGGACAACGATTGAAATTTCCTTTTAAACTTAAACTTCTTCTAACGCCACTTCTTCAAAATAGACTCGTCCAGGCCATGGTATCTTGTGGAAGAGCCACACTCAAGGGGCCAAAGAGCCGCACGTGGCTCGCGGGCCACAGTTTGCCGACCACGAGGTTAACCTTTTAAACACGCCGGGAGGCCTGCGGCCCAGGAGCCCGAGGACACGAGGCTCCCCGCTCCGGACGGCGCACGCGTGGATGGCCCGGCCCCGGAAGAGTGGGAACACGTTCCTGCCGTTTCTGAGCCTCGCGGGCGATGGCGCTCGGTTGTGGCGGCCGAGCCGTCGAAGACGGAGACGGATGTGGCTGATGAGCCTCCGCACGGCTGCGGAGGAACACGGAAAGTCCGCGTGGCCAGGGTCTGAGCTGGAAAGGGACCCTGACGGAGCGCCCACGGGCCGGAACGAGGGCACGCATCACAGCTGCCTGCACCTCCTCCTCCGCTGTGAGGCCCGGGCCAGCTGCTGGCCCCAGCCACGCGGCGAGGCCGGCTCTCCGGCCGCCACGGGGGATCGCCAGGCATCGCCTGGCGTGGAGTCGGGCCAGATCCGAGAGCCACGTGGGGACACCACCACGGCCAGCTTGGGAGGGCTCCGGCCGCCCGCCGCTCAGCACGGCTTCACCGCCAGGCAGCGGCTCCTGTCGGTGTGGCCCTTTGCAGCCGGGAAACTACAGACAAACCACCGAGAGCGCCCGGCGGCCCAGCCGCGCAGGAGGCTCTGCGTGTGTCTCTCCTTCGGGGCGAGCGCACGGGGCACTGTCCACCGCACGTCATCTGGACACGGCGCTGTGTCCCTGCCCACGCCACACCTCTGTCCAACACTGCTCCCCCCCTCCCCTCCCGCACCCCGAGGGCGCCGCCTGGAAAGGGGGGGGACATAGACGTGGAGTGAACGCCCCACGAATGGGAGTCCTTCACGCGTGTCTCAGTTTTCCCAGGGGCATGAGGAGTCCTTCACGCGTGTCTCAGTGTTCCCAGGGGCAGGAGGTGAGCCTGTGGGCCCCGCGCCGACCTCCACCCTCCCCTCAGGCCTTCGCGCAGCCCGCCGCCATCGCCTGGGCCCGTGAACTCCAGGGGCTCCTTCCCTGGGAGAGGTAAGTGCGCTTCCTCGATCCGCCTTCACAACCAACACATTCAGATCTTCCTGGTGCATCTGACCCAGCACAGCTGCCTGTGAGGACGGGCGGGCTCGCTCCGCTTTGCCCACCGCGCCTGCTAAACGCAGCCCCTTCAGGGGGCGAAGACGTTTGGCTGAAAGCAAACGTGTAGCGGCTGAGAGAGACCGGGACGCTGCACGCTGGTCGGGCTGCCGGCACCTCCCCGCCGTGAGGGCCTGAGACAGGCGGCCTGCGCCTCTGGTTCACAGCTCACCCTCAGCCCTGCGGCCCCCAACAGCTGGCTCCCCGTGACTGTTTCAGCGGAGGAGGGAGGGAGGGAGGGAGGGAGGGAGAGAGGGAGGGAGGGAGAGAGGGAGGGAGGGAGGGAGGGAGGGAGGGAGGGAGGGAGGGAGGGAGGAGGGAGGTCTTCAAAGAGGGTAGGAACACGTGGATGAGAGGCATCTGAGCCAGGTCAGCAGATGACAGAGGCCAGTGCACACGGCCTGGCCCGGGGCCTGTAGACGGGGCAGGAACAGAAGGTGCTCGAACTGCACGCACGGTCCTGGCTCCGGGCCCAAGGTGACGTGCTGCGTGTGGACAGTTTCGGAAGACAAATTTTCAACACGCATGTGCGGGCACGTGCGCACACACGTGCACACGCATGCACACATGCGCACACGCAGACACACATGGACAGTCGAAGGGCCTCCCACACATGGGTTGGTGACTGAAAAGCGCCTCCTGCCAAGGTGACACGATTGATCACATAGAGATGGCGTGTGCACGCGACGCCCTCGGTGAGTGTTTGCCGAGCGCACGGGGCTCAGCAGATGAAGGGCAGCCCTTAGCTGCCGGAGGGTCCCCCGGGCGCCCGCTGACCTGCTGACTCAGCTCCCGGGTGGGGGACCGTCTGCACCTGGCTCCCCGGGACGCGGGGGCCCGGACCTCCGTCTCCATGGACACGCCGGGCTGGCTGGTTGGCCCGCTCGCAGGCACCCGGGGAGCTGGACACGGACGAAAGCAAACAGAGGAGAGGCCCGGCCGGCCGCGCCGAGGGGAGCAGGTTCCCTCACTCCTCAGTGTGTTTCCTACTAAACCAGGACGTGGTCTCCTGGGCGTTCAGCCACGCACAGCAGTCAGGGACCCCGGGCCCTAATGACCACCCCACTCATTCCCGTGCCGCGTGGCCGTCACCACGTCCTCACGGCACGAGGGAGAGGAGCAGCTGGGCTCCGCGCTCCCACCCACAGCCACGCGCCTGCTGCCGCCCGTCTCCTGCCGCCCGTCTCCCATCGCCGCGTTCCTGTGCTTTCATTCAGGGCCATTTCTACAGGAACTGAACGGCACGTGCTAGAACGTCCCGGGCGAATCCTCCTGGCGCTCCTGTCTAACCGGTTCCGCGTCGTCGACTTCGGGCGGCGCACGCAGACGGGAGGGCGTGTTCTCCCTGCGTGGTGCCGGGCGCCCGAGGTCAGGTGGTCCCGAAGGTGGTGGGGACAGGGGTGGCAGGGACCGAGGTGTGTGCTGACCGTTTCTGCCACGGAGTTGGCACTGTCCTCCCTTTGTAATCAATACCTATTGGAGGGGGGGGGGCTGCCCGGTGTGGCTCAGTGGATAGAGCGTCGGCATGCGGACTGAAGGGTCCCAGGTTCCATTCCGGCCAAGGGCACATGCCCGGGTTGTGGGCTCGATCCCCAGTAGGGGGCATGCAGGAGGCAGCCGATCAATAATTCTCTCCCATCATTGATCTTTCTCTCTCTCCCTCTCCCTTCCTGTCTGAAAATCAATAAAAATATCTTTTAAAAAATACCTATTCAGGGGGGAGGTACTTTGAGACTATGTGAATATTTTGTTTCTCAAAAATATTTTACCCACTGGTTTCAGCCCCTAATGATTGCTGCCTAAATCCGTCATGACTACAATCGTTGCCCGATGGTGGTTTTCCGAGGAGTAACAGAGTTCTTCCTATACGTTGGAATTACTCCTCCTGCACACACTTCATGGAGGGTGTTCTTTGGGAAGTAGGAAGTCGTCTTCCATTCTCCCATCCATCCATCATTCCTTCCGTCGCGTTGGGGTGGACTCACGGGTTCTCATCTCCCCGGCAGGCCATGCTTCGTCACCCGCCTTGGCCTTGAGTCTCGGGCTGTTCTCAACTTTGGCAGCGGGTCCCTCGCGGCCGGCTCCGGACCCTTGGGCGAGGCCTTCGTCTTTCTTTGAGCAGTTGCTTACCCTCCTGGACAGGAAGCGCTCTGGGCCCGCCTTGAGCTCCCCGAGTCCCAGTCTGGGAGAACTTCTTTCCCAGGGGCTTCTTTCTTTCGAGTAGAAACTATTCTGAGAAATCAAGGTCTTGGCATGAGGAGTGCTCATTGCTGCTGAGTGTCGTTGCTTTTGGCCCTTAGTGGACAGAGCGAGGAGAAACAGGTACCGATGACAGATAGGTAGGTAGATAGGTAGGTGACGGAGAAATAGAGATAGATAGATAGATAGAATTAGATATGATAGGTAGGCAGGCAGGTAGGTAGGTAGGCAGGTAGGTAGGTAGGTAGGTAGGTAGATAGGTATGATAGAAAGTATACTTGGCTTCTTTCTAATTCCTCCAATTAGGATTTTTATAGTCTACTAGAGGCCCAGTGCACGAATTCATGCACCGGTGGGATCTGGCCAGCCCCGCCCCAATTGGCGGATCGAGGCTGGGCCTGTTGGGAGAAGGAGATGGTAGGCGGTTGGCCAGCCAGCCCCCTCCAACTGGGGCCTGATCAGGGCCGGGCCAGCTGAGGGGAGGGGCCATGGACGATTGGCCGGTAGGTCCTGCCCCCAATTGGGGTGGGGGGTCCAATCAGGGGCCAGCAGCCTGGAGGAGGGGCCATAGGTGGTGGGCCGGCTGGCCCTGCCCCTGATGGGGTGGTGGGGGCCCATCTGGGGCAGGGTTGGCTGGGGGGAGGGGCTGCAGGAGGTTGGCTGGCTGGCCCCACCCCCTATTGGAATATGGGGGGCAATCAGGGGTGGGGTTGGCCCGGGAGAGGGTCCGCTGGCTGATGGGGGTAGGAGAGGCTGATCAGGGGCTGGGCCGGCCAAGGGGAGGGGCCACAGAGGTTGGGCGCCGCCCCCCCCCCCCCCCCCCGCCCCCAGATCAGGCTGGTTCGCTGGCCACAGAGGGTGTCATAGTGACCGGCCGTTCCAGTCATTACGGCGTTCTGGTTGCTGGCTTTTTATACATATAGATTCTTACCGAACATCACAGTATGAATCCATTATTCCTTTAGAGAAAAGCATGGGAAGTGGGGTGACTTTATGCAAATATTTGGATAATTTGGCGAAAGATTCACCCGGCGTCCTCCCAGTCTATCTGTTCCCGCGGCGGTCGGCAGGGTCAATCCTCGGCGTTGTGACTTTGGATCAACAGAGAGATACTCTTTTCGGGAGTTAGAATCCGCATCACCAGCTCCCTAGAGGGGGGGCATCACTCTGAGTAAATTGTGCTCAATTATCTCTTGTACTTGAGCTTTCACGTCTGGGCCATTACAGGCCCGTTTGACGTACATTAAAAGCCAGTGCCGAGGGGTGGCCTTCCCGGGCGATGAATATTCAGCTGGCGAACGAGCCAGGAGTCTGGGCTGCGGGGATACGGTTCGCAAGCAATGCCTGTCACACGGCCCCGCATGTCACACGGCCCCGCCTGTCACACGGCCCCGCCTGTCACACGGCCCCGCCTGTCACACGGCCCCGCCTGTCACACGGCCCCGCATGTCACACGGCCCCGCATGTCACACGGCCCCGCACACGGATCTGCTCTCTGCGAGGGAGGAGAGGCTGTCCCGCGGGGACCTCTCGCCGTCTCTGTCGCTGTCTCCCTTCGCACCCCTGTGTGTTTTAATACACACCATTTTAAACATATATATATGTATTATCGATTTCAGAGAGGAAGGGAGAGGGAGAGAGATAGAAACATCAATGATGAGAGAGACCCTAGCTGGTTTGGCTCAGTGGATAGAGAGTCAGCCTGCAGACCAAAGGGTCCCGGGTTCGATTCTGGTCAAGGGCACGTACCTCGGTTGCAGGCTCCTCACTGGCCCAGGTCCTGGTTGGGGCTCATGCAGGAGGCAGCCAATCGATGCGTTTCTCTCACATCGGTGTTTCTCTCTGTCTTTCCCTCTCTCTTCCACTCTCCCTAAAAAATCAATGGAAAAATATCTCCGGGCGAGGATTAACAACAACAACAAAAAATGATGAGAGAGAATCATTGATCGGCCGCCTCCTGCATGCCCCCTATTGGGGATTGAGCCTGCAGCCCGGGCATGTGCCCTGACCAGGAATCAAACCGTGACCTCCTGGTTCATGGATTGATGCTCAACCACTGAGCCACACCGGCCTGGCGCTATATACAGTTTTTTTAATTTAAACTCCTTATTATTTAAAGTATTATATAAGTCTCCTTTTTCCCCCATTGACCTCCCCTGGCCGCTCCCACCCCCAGCACATGCCCTCACCCCCCTACTGTCTGTGTCCATTGGTTATGCTCATACGCATGCATACAAGTCCTTTGGTTGATCTCTTACCCACCCCTCCCCCACCTTCCCTCTGAGGTTGGACGGTCTGTTCGATGCTTCTCTTTCTCTGGATCTGTTTTTGTGCATCAGTTTATGTTGTTCATTATATTCCACAAATGAGTGAGACCCTGTGATACTTACCCTTCTCTGACTGGCTTATTTCGCTTTAGCACAATGCTCTCCATGTCCAATCTTGCTGTTGTGGATGGTGAGAGTTCTTTCTTTTTTGCAGCTGTGTAGTATTCCACTGTGTAGATGTACCACAGCTTTTTGATCCACTCATCTGCTGGTGGGTTTGTGTACAATTTTAACAGCGGCTAAATGGAATGATAACATTGTGTAAAGTGGGGACTATGTCAGGACATCCGCTGGTGAATTCCAACTTCCTGATAAGTATTCAACACAATAAAATAAAAACTGTGAAGAGATGGGAAAAGCACCTGGACCCGACAAGTCACCGAGTGTCAACATTAAACAGGAATTCAACAGCAACCAGTCTGACTTCAGTCGCCGGCTTCGCGCCCCCCCCCCCCCCCCCCCCCCCGCAGCAGGGCCGATGGGAGGGCGGGGGCTGGACAGCGTGGGGCTGGAGGAAGATGGCCGAGCAATCTCCCAGAAAGTCCCCGGATGTGTCAGCTGCTTGATCTTTGTAGCTGAGGAACCAGGAGGAGACGAATAACCCACGACGCTGGCGCTCTGGGGTGCCAGGCTGTACCTGGGCAGCTTGGGCACAGGTGCTGTTTGATAGGATCTGAGCAACGTTCCGGCCAGACCAGACGTGACGGTCGGTTCCACGTGTGCGCTTGGCGAAGTGCTGGTCAGGTGTGCAAGGGTCACCTGGTGTCCTTGGCAAGGTGTGGTGACAGCGAGCCACGTGCACACTCAGTGGGCGCTGTCCAGAGCCACCACCCTGCTCCCCGGGGGCCGTCCACTCAGCGCAAAGGCTAAGGGAAGAGCTGAGGTTTCCCTGTGGAAGAAGACACCCTCCTGTGGACGCTCCAGCCCGCCCTCCCGACAGCCCGCCCTCCCCACGGCCCGCCCCCCCCCACCGCCCGCCCCCCCCCACCGCCCGCCCTCTCCACGGCCCGCCCCCCCCCACCGCCCACCCCCCCCACCGCCCGCCCTCTCCACGGCCCGCCCCCCCCACCGCCCGCCCCCCCCCACCGCCCGCCCTCTCCACGGCCCGCCCCCCCCCACCGCCCGCCCGCCCCCCCCCACCGCCCACCCTCTCCACGGCCCGCCCCCCCCCACCGCCCGCCCCCCCCCACCGCCCGCCCTCCCCACGGCCCGCCCCCCCCCACCGCCCGCCCCCCCCCACCGCCCGCCCTCTCCACGGCCTGCCCCCCCCCCACGGCCCGCCCCTCCACACGGCCCTCCCTCCCCACGGCCCTCCCTCCCCACTGCCCGCCCTACCGGGTTTGGGCCCCAGTGATGGTATAACCCTTTAGTCCATCACTGTGTCTGTGGATCTACCTACCCAGGTATCTATTATCTATCATCTATTATCCATCTATCTATATCTATCTATCATCTATGTATCTATAATCTATAACCTATATATCTATGTATCTATATCTACATCTACCTATATCTATTGTCTATATCTATGTATCATCCATCCATCTCTATTATTTATCTCTCTATCTCTATCTCTATCTCTATCTCTATCTCTATCTCTATCTCTATCTCTATATCATCTATATCTATGTATCTATCACCTATCGCCTATATTTCTATCTATCATCTATCTATCTATCTATCATCTATCTATCTATCTATCTATCATCTATCTATCTATCTATCATCTATCTATCTATCTATCATCTATCTATCATCTATCTATCTATCATCTATCTATCTATCTATCATCTATCTATCATCTATCTATCTATCATCTATCTATCTATATCTATCATCTAATCTATCATCCGTCCTACTGGTTCTCTCTCTCCAGTGGAGCCCTCACTGGCACGCGGTTCAGTGATCCTGACAGACCAGGTCCTACTTCTCTTTCCCGCGGAAACCTCACCCCGCCGCCTGGAGGAGGATGGGCTCCTCCAGGGACAAGACTCTGCAGAAGGAGACGGAGTTCTGGGCCCTGGGCACCCCCACACCTGCTCTGGGCACCCCCACACCTGCTCTGGGCACCCCACACCTGCTCTGGGCACCCCCACACCTGCTCTGGGCACCCCACACCTGCTCTGGGCACCCCCACACCTGCTCTGGGCACCCCACACCTGCTCTGGGCACCCCCACACCTGCTCTGGGCACCCCCACACCTGCTCTCTGTCCCTCTTGCTGCCACAGGGGAAGCCTGTGAGCTCTCTGCTTAGGGCCCCCCGTCCTCGCTGATCTTGGAAGGATCCGGGCAGGCCTCCTACCCCCACCTCTGCTCCCCCCACCCCGGGGAAAGGAGGACGGATTCACCTCCGTCCTGTCCGGCTGGCTCCAGAGTTGGATCCCGCGCAGCCCGCCCCGTGCGGTCCCTGAGAGTGCTTGCGACACGCACTGCCGTGAAGGTGCAGAGGGACCATTTGCAGTCAATGGACACCACGTCTGTGAAAGGAGCATTTCAGAAACGCTCGGTCTCTCGGGGCGGAGTCTTCTGGAAGGCCGTCCGTGCACACGAGGTGCTGAGAGCGCCGGTACTGTCCCCGCAGCTGGCCGCTCTCCTCCCGCGCCCTGGGAGTTCCCTCCAGTCCCCGCACACGCTGGGAGACAGCCGTCGGCCCGAGCGGTGGGAACGCCTCGGGAAGGCAGGTTCCGATGCCCGGACACGCACGGCCAGCGTCACGCGTGTTGCCCCGGAGGCTCCGTTGGTCTGAGGCAGAGCCCGCGTGACCCCCTTTGTCCCCACTCCCCTGAGAGGGCCTGGGGGCCGTGGTGGTGCATGGAGAGTGCGCCCCCAGAACGCTCAGACAGGATGTGTCAAGGCTCACGTCACTCCATGACCAACGACGCAGTGTCCGCGCCCGCCCACGGGACCCCACCCTGAGCCGCGTTTTCCCAGCGAGGCGGCGAGATGCGGACGCACCTCCTCTCGGATAAGGGGTCAAAGGAACGTCAGCTCAGACTTGAGAGCCAGGACTGGGGGCTCGAGGCCGGCAAAGGGGCTTAAACGCAGAGTGAACCTCACGTTGTGGTTGGTTCCTAAGCCCGGCCGGCTGGCTCCGTGGTTGAGCATCAACCCAGGAACCAGGAGGTGACGGTTCGATTCCCATCAGGGCACACGCCCAGGGTGCGGGAGGCAGCCGATCCCTGATTCTCTCTCACCCATGATGTCTCCCTCTCCCTCTCCCTTCGTCTCTGAAGTCAATAAAGATATATTTAAAACAATAATAATCATGGCTAAGGTGTATTGATGGAACACACCTCCGAGTTTAAAGGAGCCGAGCCCCTTCCTCCCCACGGCTCTTCCTCCTCCTCCTCCGCGTGCTCCAGGGAGCACGTCCCGGGGAGCACGTCCCGGGGAGCACGTCCCGGGGAGCACGTCCCGGGGAGCACAGCCCGGGGAGCACGTCCCGGGGAGCACGTCCCGGGGAGCACAGCCCGGGGAGCACGTCCCGGGGAGCACAGCCCAGGGAGCACAGCCCGGGAAGCATGTCCCGGGGAGGACGTCCCGGGGAGCACAGCCCGGGGAGCACAGCCCGGGGAGCACGTCCCAGGGAGCACGTCCCGGGGAGGACGTCCCGGGGAGCACGTCCCGGGGAGGACGTCCCGGGGAGCACGTCCCGGGGAGCACAGCCCGGGGAGCACAGCCCGGGGAGCACGTCCCGGGGAGCACGTCCTGGGGAGGACGTCCCGGGGAGGACGTCCCGGGGAGCACGTCCCGGGGAGCACAGCCCGGGGAGCACGGCCCAGGGAGCACGTCCCGGGAGCACGTGCCGCGCGGCGAGCTTTCCTTCACTCGCTGTTTACGCCTGAGCTCCGGGCCTCGCCGGCCGCCGTGTGGTCTCTTCACTCATGAGCCCCGGCCCTGACCTTTTATTTATTTATTTTTTTTCGGCCCTGACCTTTTAAAGGGCTCTTTTTCTTAGCATCACGCCACGCTTAAAGGAGCCCTGCCCTCTTCCTACACCTTTTTTTTTTTTAATATTTCTATTGATTTCATACAGGAAGGGAGAGGGAGAGAGATAGAAACACCAATGATGAGAAAGAATCATGGATCGGCTGCCTCCTGCACGCCCCCTACTTGGGGTTGAGCCCGTAACCCGGGCATGTGCCCTTGACTGGATTCGAACCCGGGACCCTTTAGTCCGAAGGCCGACGCACTATTCACTGAGCCACCCCGGCTGGGGCTGGACGCCGTGCTGAGCCAAGTCCGCAGTCTGCACGGGGCTCCCCTCGGTGCCACTGTGCGGTTTGGACAGAGGCCTGTGCCCGTCACTGCAGCGTCTCCACAGCACGGTCCCTCCCTGGGCGCCCTGGTCTCTGCCGCCCCCACCCCCCCTCTGGCAATCTCCAGCCTGCTTTCTGGTCCCCGTAGTTTTGTCTTTTCCAGAATGTTCTGTAGTTGGAATCACACGGTCCGTCTGAGTAATCCAGGGGGTGGTAAGGCAGTAAGGGCGCCAGGTTTTATGGGGAAGGAAGTCAGAGGATGAGGGCGAGCGGGGCGGGAGCTGGCCGGCACCTGGAGGCTGGGCACCTGGAGGCTGGGCCGTGGGGAGAGGCGGGGCGGGGGTCAGAGAGCCGGGCGGACTGGCAGGAGGGGACTCGCACTCCAGGGACCGCGCTGCTGTTAGAGCTCAGAGGCGGGCAGGTGAGAGCGAAGGGCACTGGACCCGCCCTGTCGGCCGCTCCTTCCCCGCGTCTCTCCCCGCGCCCCTGGGAAGGGCGTCTCAGGGGGCTCGCTGTCTGTCGGTCACATCCTGGACTGTCTCCCCGGAGCTGGCCCTGCTGCCGCTGGGCAGAGCTGTGAGGAGGTTTCGGGGCGGGAGGGCTGGAGGTCAGGGGGCACAGGGAAGGCCAGCCAGGTGGCTCCAGACGCGCACCTGCGTGGGTCACGTGACGGTCACAGACACCCACACGTCACGGCCGCGCGCAGGCTCCATTCCGAGTGGGGTTTGTGTGCAAGCCGCCCCGCTCCTCCCGACCGGGTCTAAGCACCTGAGAGCGGGGAGTCACCTTGGTGGTGAACGTGCGGGCTCCCTCGAGAGGCAGGAACGGGGCGCCACACCGTCTCCACCTGAGACCCAGGCGCTGACAACCCCGATTTCCCGTTGGCCACGGGTCACAAGTCCTCAGCCCGAGACGAAGGTGGAGCCCTCGTGGGCAGACACTGAGCCTGCGCAGGGGCTCTGATGCTGCCGGGACCCACCCCATCCCCCAGGGCGAGGTCTGAGGAGAAGCCGGGCCTCCCAGGCTGGGGCACGGGGCCAGGTGGACGTGAGGGGGCCCAGGGTGCGGGGACACGCAGGTGCGCCTTTAGCGTCCTCTCTGTCGGGGAGCCCCCCCTCTTCCCTGAGATGCTCGCTTTCCAGCGAATGCAGCTCACCCTCCTCCGGGCAGTGCTCAGGGCAGTGCCCACGCCTGTGGCTCCCCTACTGGCTGTTCCCCAGCCTGGAGGGTCAGTCCCAGGCAGATGCGCCTCCAACATGGAAGGACTTCACCTGAGGGCCCGGTCTGAGGGGTGAGGGCTCAGGTGTGGGGGTGGAGGGCTCAGGTGTGGGGGTGGAGGGCTCAGGTGTGGGGGTTGGGGGCTCAGATGTGGGGGTGGAGGTCTCAGGTGTGGGTGGAGGGCTCAGGTGTGGGGTGGAGGGTGCAGGTGTGAGGTTTGGGGGCTCAGATGTGGGGGTGGAGGGCTCAGGTCGGGGGCTGGGCTCCCAGAGAGGAGAGAATGAACCACTCGGGTTCATTCTGGGGATCAGGGTGATGTGGGCACCCGAGTAGGCTCTGGGGGTGGCATGTCAGTCACCCAGGAGGGTCTGGAGGGCACTGCTGTGGGCCCCATGGTGGCCCCTAAGTTCATATGTGGAGGAGTTCACCCGCAGCACCTCAGGGTAGGAACCGGCCTCGGAATGTGACTGTTTTAGAAAAAGAATCATAAAGATAATGACGTTGAGGTGAGGTCCTGAGCGTGGGTCCCAGTCCAGCGCTGCTGAGAGCGCTCAGTCCCCTTTCCGACAGAGGGGCCACTCACTTAGGGCCTGGCTGGCCGCAAACGCAGGCGCGTTAGGCGGGGAAGAGCGGCCCCTCGGAGCAGCCACACTCCAGGAGTTTGTAATTCGCTGGACGGATGAGTCAGGTCTAGAGGGCGAGGCACACCTGAGCGTGGCTTGGTGGGGATGTGATGGTGCACAGAGCTTCCGGGACTCGCTGCGCTGACCCGCGGAGGCCAGGAGATGACCTGCTGCTCGCCTGGGTGCTGGAGGGAGAAGGAGGAGCTCTCTGCACGGAGTCAACCGCCCGCCGGGGGCAGGTGCTCACCACCCAGGCTCCCTCCCCCACCCACACGCCCTGGCTCCCACCCTTTTTCCCTCTGAGTCTCAGTCAAGACTTTCAGTTACAAAAGAGAAACACCTTATGTGACTTCTGGTGAGACGTGAAATTTGGGGTGGTATATTGGAGTATCTCAGCACCCCCAAAGAAAGTACACTTAGGTAGGCTCCAGATGGAGGTGTGCAGTAAGTAGGCAGTGGGGAGCCTCCCTCACCCCAGCACCCCCATAAGTAAGTAGCAGGTCCAAGAAGGAGTCACAAGGGAAATTAGAAAATACTTTGAAAGGAAACACAATGTATCAAAGTGTATAGAATGCAGCTAAGGCAGTACATAGAGGAAAATTTATAGCTGTGCATAACTGCATTAAAGAGGAGAATGAGCTCGACCGGCCGGCGTGGCTCAGTGGTTGAACATCGACCTATGAACCAGGAGGTCACGGGTCAATTCCCAGTCAGGGCACATGCCTGGGTTGCAGGCTCCATCCCAGTGGCGGGGGGGGGGGGGGGGGGACGTACAGTAGGCAGCCGGTCAATGATTCTCTCTCATCATTGATGTTTCTCTCTCTCTCTCCCTCTCCCTTCCTCTCTGAAATCAATACAAATATACTGACATTTTTAAAAAAAGAGAAGATGGATCTCAAATCAATAACTAAACCTTTCGGCTTAAGACATGGAAAAACGAGGAGCGGAAAGGAGAAGACCAGAGGCAGCTGCCTCTTCTACCCAGAGTGAGGTCCGGAGTGCTGCTGGTTCCCAGGCGACGGCCCCAGGAGATGCAGGCTGGCCATTTCCGGAGAGCAGCCAGGTGGCCTGGAAAAGGGATGGGGGAGGGGGAAGAGAGGAAGGGGAAATAACGGAAAGTGAGGGAACGAGTGGAAAGGAGGACAAGCTCCATCCTCAGAGTAAATCAGCAACCGAGCAGACCCTCCATGTCCTCCGTGGCCACGAGAGTCTACGCCGCGGACTTAAAACTACACCCAAGACAAGTGCGCGGCTCAGGGCTCCTGGCCTACACCATGGAAGCACCTGTGTCCCGCTCCCAGAGGGACCATGTATTGCATGGCAGTCCTGTGACAGGCTCCTGCTGCTGGTCACAGCTCGTGCTGATGCTCACGATGACCCTCCTAACCACCCAACCTCACCCCCGGAGGGGGACAAACCTGCCCACCACCTCTACCCTCATGGCCCGTGAGCTAAGGATGGTTTTTGCATGTTCACATGGTTGGGGGGAAAATCAAAAGAAGAAGAATACTTCGTGACCCATGAAAAGTATGCCCTTCAAATTTCCGTCTCCATAAATAAAGTTTTATTGAAACACAGCCGTGCCCACTCATTCACATCGTCTGCATTTCGTCTTTTCACATGTCTCTTGGCCATCTGTATGTCCTCTTTGGAGAAGTGTCTGTTCAGGTCCTTTGCCCATTTTAAAATTGGATTCCGTGTCTTCCCGGTGTTGAGGTGTGTGAGTTCTTTGTATATTATGGAAATGAATCCCTTATCAGATGCATCGTTGGCAAATATGTCCCCCATATAGTGGGCTCCCTTCTCATTTGTGGGTGGTTCTTTTGCTGTGCAGAAGCTTTTTAGTTTGATGGGATATGGCTTATTTTGTCCCCTTTGTTTCTCTTGTCCTAGGAGAAGTATCGGTGAAAATGCTGCTAGGTGAGATGTCTGAGATTGTACTGCCTGTTTTCTTCTGGGATTGTTATGGCTTTGTGATTTACATTTATGTCTTTTATCCATTTTGAGTTTATTTTTGTGTACGGTGTAAGTGGGTGGTCTGGTTTCATTTTTTTGCACGTACCTGTCCAGTTCTCCCAACACCATTTATAGAAGAGACTGCCTTGACTCCATTGTATGCTCTGGCCTCCTTTGTCAAATATTAATTGAGTGTAATGGCTTGGGTCGATTTCTGGGGTCTCTGTTCTGATCCACCAATCTTTATGCCTGTTCTTGTGCCAGTACCAGGCTGTTTTGATTACGGGGCTTTGTAGTATAATTTGATATCCGGGATTGTGATCCCTCCAACTTTGTTCTTTTTTTTCTCAAGATTGCTGAGGGAGCTTTTTGGGTTCCATATACATTTTTGGAGTATTTTTTTCTAGATCCATGACATATGCTATTGGTGTTTCAATAGGGATTGCGTAGCATCTGTTGATCGCTTTGGGTAGCGTGGATATTTTGATGATAATTCTTCCCATCCATGAACATGGTATGCGCTTCCACTTGTTTGTATTGCTCTCTATTTCTTTTCTCAATGTTACAGAGTAAATGTTGACTTTGCGTCACCGAGAATTCCCGGGATTTACTATTCCTGAAGATAAGCAGCGACCTTGACCTTCACTTGGTCAATATTTACCTCCTGCGTGGATAAATCCCCTGCAACAAATTTCCACGAAAGTCACAGCTTCCGGTCGGTCCTGGGCCGTGCTCTCGAGGCCCCCGACCTCCCGTAGCCCCCCCCCCCCCCCCCCCACCGGGATGCATCCTCAGGGCCACTGCTTCTCCTGACTTCAGCCTGGTGATGACAGCGGGGCCTCGTCCAAACACCCAGCCGTGGGCAGAGATGATAGACGCCGAAGGGTTTTGTCTTCTTTCCCACAGTTTTGACCAAAGACCCTTCTCCTCTTTCTCTAAAGAGTTTT
>NW_027645484.1:0-52000 GCF_951640355.1 Cnephaeus nilssonii | reverse complement strand
TAGTAATTCAGAGCAAATACTAATGAATATCAGAGAATTGTGAGAGAACAAGTGGAAAAGAAAACAAAATGTAAGTCTCTAGTTGAGAAAGGATCTTGTACACTGAAGAAAAACCTGATATAATGATAGTGCACATAAAACCAGTGTCAGAAACCACTAGAATTCATGGAAAAGTAACATTCAACTGTAAAACAGCTGAGAGACAAGTGTATATAGATTCTCAAGTTCAGAGAAGAGTGTAAATAGTTCTTTGTACATGAGGTGAAATCCCACAAGTAGAGCAGAAGGCCCATTAAGGACACTGCAAGAAAGCAGTAGTACTTCAGTGCAAATACTAATGGCTATCACAGAATTGTGAGAGAACAAGTGGAAAAGACATCAAAATGTAAATCTCTAGTCTAGAAAGGATGTTGTACACTGCAGAAATACTTGAAATAGAGTTAGTGCACATGAAACCAGTGTTTGAAACCAGTAGAATTCACTGAAAAGTAGCATTTAACTGTAAAACAGTTGAGAGACAAGTGTATATAGCTTCTATAGTTCAGAGAAGAGTGTAGAAAGTTATTTGTACATGTTGTGAAGTCCCACAAGTAGAACAGAAGGCTCATTATATGACACTCCAAGAAAGCAGTGGTAATTCAGACAAAATGCTAATGAATACCACAGATTTTGAGAGGATAAGTGGAAAAAACATAAAAATGTAAGTCACTAGTCTAGAAAGGATGTTGTACACTGTAGATATTTTTGAAATAGAGCAGGTGCACATGAAACCAGTCCTTGAAATGAATAGAATTCCCTGAAAAGTAGCATTCAAGTGTAAAACAGTTGAGGGACAAGGGTATATAGCTTCTGAAGTTCAGAGAAGAGTGTATAAATTTTTATGTACATGTGGTGAAGTCCCACAAGTAGACCAGAAGGCCCATTATAGAAACGGTAATAAACCATTAGTACTTCAGAGCAAATACTAATGAACATCACAGAATTGTGAGAGAACAAGTGGACAAGACATCAAAATGTAAGTCTTTAGTCTAGAAAGTATGTTGTACACTGCAGAAATACTTGAAATAGAGTTAGTGCACTTGAAACCAGTGTTTGAAACAACTCGAATTCACTGAAAAGTAGGATTCAACTGTAAAAGATTTGAGAAACTAGTGTATATAGCTTCTATAGTTCAGAGAAGAGTGTATAATGTTGTTTGTACATGTGGTGAATTCCCACAAGTAAACCAGAAGGCCCATTATAGGACACTGCAAGAAAGCAGTAGTAATTCAGATAAAATACTGATGAATATCACAGAATTGTGATAGAACAAGTGGAAAAGACATCAAAATGTAAGTCTCTAGTCTAGAAAGGATCTTGTACACTGCAGAAATACTTGAAATAGAGCAGGTGCACATGAAACCAGTGTTTGAAACCACTAGAATTCACTGAGAAGTAGCATTCAAATGTAAAACAGTTGAGAGACAAGGGTATATCGCTTCTCAGGTTCAGAGAAGAGTGTAAAAAGTAGTTTGTAAATGTGGTAAAGTCCCATAAATAGACGAGAAGGCCCATTATAGGACACTGCAAGAAAGCAGTAGTAATTCAGAGCAAATACTGATGAATATCACAGAATTGTGAGAGAACAAGTGGAAAAGACACCAAAATGTAAGTCTCTAGTCTATAAAGGATGTTGTACACTGCAGAAATACTTGAAATAGAGTTAGTTCACATGAAACCAGTGTTAGAAACAACTAGAATTCACTGAAAAGTAGCATTCAACTATAAAAGAGTTGAGAAACTAGTGTATATAGCTTCTCAAGTTCAGAGAAGAGTGTATAAATATTTTTGTACTTGAGGTGAGGTCCCACAAGTAGACGAGCTGGCCCATTATAGGACACTGCAAGAAAGCAGTAGTAATTCAGAGCAAATACTAATGAATATCACAGAATTGTGAGAGAACAAGTGGAGAAGACATCAAAATGTAAGTCTCTAGTCTAGAAAGGATGTTGTACACTGCAGAAATTCTTGAAATAGAGTTAGTGCACAAGAAACCAGTGTTTCAAACCAATAGAAGTCACTGAAAGGTAGCATTCAACTGGAAAACAGTTGAAAGACAAGTGTATATAGCTTCTCAAGTTCATAGAAGAGTGTATAGAGTTGTTTGTACATGCGGTGACATCCCACAGGTAGAGCAGTATGCCCATTATAGGACATGGTAAGAAACCAGTGGTAATTCAGAGAAAAAAATAATGAATATCACAGAACTGTGAGAGAACAAGTGGAAAAGACATGAAAATGTACGTCTCTAGTCTAGAAAGGATGTTGTACACTGCAGAAGTACTTGAAATAGAGTTAGTGCACATGAAACCAGTGTTTGAAACAACTCTAATTCACTGAAATGTAGCATTCAATTGTGAAAGAGTTGAGAAACTAGTGTATATAGCTTCTCAAGTTCTGAGAATAGTGTATAAAGTTGTTTGTACATGTGGTGAATTCCCACAAGTAGATCTGAAGGCCCATTATAGGACACTGCAATAAAGCAGTAGTAATTCAGAGCAAATACTGATGAATATCACAGAATTGTGAGAGAACAATTGGAAAAGACATTAAAATGTAAGTCTCGAGTCTAGAATGGATGTTGTACACTGCAGAAATACTTGAAATAGAGTTAGTGCACATGAAACCAGTGTTAGAAACAACTAGAATTCACTGAAAAGTAGCATTCAACTATAAAAGAGTTGAGAAACTAGTGTATATAGCTTCTCAAGTTCAGAGAAGAGTGTATAAATTTTTTTGTACTTGAGGTGAGGTCCCACAAGTAGACGAGCTGGCCAATTATAGGACACTACAAGAAAGCAGTAGTAATTCAGAGCAAATACTAATGAATAGCACAGCATTTTGAGAGAACAAGTGGAAAAGACATCAAAATGTAAGTGGCTATTCTAGAAAGGATGTTGTACACTGCAGAAATCTTTGAAATAGAGCAAGTTTACAAGAAACCAGTGTTTGAAACCAATAGCATTCACTGGAAAGTAGCATTCAACTGTAAAACAGTTGGGAAACAAGTGTATGTAGCTTCTCAAGTTCAGAGAAGAGTGTATAAAGTTGTTTGTATATGTGTTGAAGTCCCACAAGTAGAGCAAAAGGCCCATTTCAGGACACTTCAAGAAAACAGAAGTAATTCAGAGCACATAATAACGAATATAACAGATAGCTTCTCACGTTCAGAGAAGAGTGTATAAAGTTGTTTGTACATGTTGTGAATTCCCAAAAGTACAGCAGAAGGCCCATATAGGACACTGCAAGAAAGCAGTAGTAATTCAGAGCAAATACTGATGAATATCACAGAATTGTGAGAGAACAAGTGGAAAAGACATCAAAATGTAAGTCTCTAGTCTATAAAGGATGTTGTACACTGCAGAAATACTTGAAATAGAGTTAGTGCACATGAAACCAGTGTTTGAAACAACTCGAATTCACGGAAAAGTAGCATTCAACTATAAAAGTGTTGAGTAACTAGTGTATATAGCTTCTCAAGTTCAGAGAAGAGTGTATAAATTTTTTTGTACATGAGGTGAGGTCCAACAAGTAGACGAGAAGGCCCATTATAGCACACTGCAAGAAAGCAGTAGTAATTCAGAGCAAATACTAATGAATATCACAGAATTGTGAGAGAACAAGTGGAAAAGATATAAAAATGTAAGTCTCTAGTCTAGAAAGGATCTTGTACACTGCAGAAATCCATGAAATAGAGTTAGTGCACAAGAAACCAGTGTTTCAAACCACTAGAATTCACTGAAATGTAGCATTCAACTGGAAAACAGTTGAGAGACAAGTGTATATAGCTTCTCAAGTTCATAGAAGAGTGTACATGCGGTGACATCCCACAAGTAGAGCAGAATGCCCATTATGGGACATGGTAAGAAACCAGTAGTAATTCAGAGCAAATAATAATGAAGTACTTGAAATAGAGTTAGTGCACATGAAACCAGTGTTTGAAACAACTCTAATACTCTGAAATGTAGCATTCAACTGTAAATAGTTGAGAAACTATTGTATATAGCTTCTCAAGTTCAGAGAAGAGTGTATAAAGTTGTTTATACATGTGGTGAATTCCCACAAGTAGATCTGAAGGCCCATTATAGGACACTGCAAGAAAGCAGTAGTAATTCAGAGCAAATACTGATGAATATCACAGAATTGTGAGAGAACAATTGGAAAAGACAATAAAATGTAAGTCTCAAGTCTAGAACGGATGTTGTACACTGCAGAAATACTTGAACTAGAGTTAGTGCACATGAAACCAGTGTTTGAAACCACTAGAATTCACTTAAAAGTAGAATTTAAGTATAAAACTGTTGAGAAACAAGAGTATATAGCTGCTCAAGTTCAGAGAAGAGTGTATAAAGTTGTTTTGTAAACGTGGTGAAGTTCCAGTAGTGGAGCAGAAGGCCCATTATAGGACACTGCAAGAAAGCAGAAGTAATTCAGAGCAAATACTGATGAATATCACAGAATTGAGAGAACAAGTGGAAAAGAAATCAAAATGTAAGTCTCTAGTCTAGAATGGATGTTGTACACTGCAGAAATCCTTGAGCTAGAGTTAGTTTACATGAAACCAGTGTTTGAAACCACCAGAATTCACTGAAAAGTCGCATTCAACTGTAAAAGAGTTGAGAAACTAGTGTATATAGCTTCCCAAGTTCTGAGAAGAGTGTATAAAGTTTTTTGTACATGTGGTGACGTCCCACAAGTATACCAGAAGGCCCATTATAGATACGGTAATAAACCAGTAGTAATTCAGAGCAAATACTAATAAATATCACATAATTATGAGAGAATAATTGGAAAAGACATCAAAATGTAAGTTTCTAGTCTAGAAAGGATGTTGAACACTGCAGAAATCCTTGTTATAGAGTTAGTGCACATGAAACCACTGTTTGAAACCACTAGATTCGATGAAAAGTAGCACTCAAATGTAAAACAGTTGATAAACCAGAGTATGTAGCTTCACAAATTCAGAGCAGAGTGCATAAAGTTGTTTTACGTGTGGTGACGTCCCACAAGTAGAGCAAAAGGCCCATTATAGGACACTGCAAGAAAGCAGTAGTAATTCAGAGCAAATAATAATGAATATCACAGAATTGTAAGAGAACATGTCGAAAACCATCACAATGTTATTCTCCAGTCCAGAAAGGATGATATACACTGCAGAAACCCTTGAAATAGAGTTAGTGCACTTGAAACCAGTGTTTGAAACCACTAGAATTCACTGAAAAGTAGCATTCAACTGTAAAACAGTTCAGAGACAGGTGTATATACCTTCTAAAGTTCAGGGATGAGTGTATAATGTTGTTTGTACTTGTGGTGAGGTCCCACAAGTAGAGCAGAAGGCCCATTATAGGACACGGTAAGAAAGCAGTAGTAATTCACAGCAAATACTAATGAATATCACAGAATTGTGAGAGAACGAGGGAAAAGACATCAAAATGTAGGTCTCTATTCTAGAAAGGATGTTGTACACTGAGAAATACTTGAAATAGAGTTTGTGCACAAGAAACCAGGGTTTGAAATCACTAGAATTCACTGAAAAGGAGCATTCAACTGTAAAAGAGATGAGAGAAAAGTGTATATAGCTTCTCAAGTTCAGAAAGGAGTGTATAATGTTGTTTGTACTTTTGGTGAGGTCCCACAAATAGAGCAGAAGGCCCATTATAGGACACGGTAAGAAACCAGTAGTAATTCAGAGCAAATACTAATGAATATCACAGAATTGTTGGAGAACTAGTGGAAAAGATATGAAAATGTAAGTCTCCAGTCTAGAAAGGGTGTTGTACACTGCAGTAATCCATGAAATAGAACACGTGCACTTGAATCCAGTGTTTGAAACCACTAGAATTCACTGAAATGTAGCAATCAACTGTAAAACAGTTGAGAAACAAGTGTATATAGCTTGTCAAGTTCAGCGTAGAGTGTATAAAGTTGCTTGTACATGTGATGAAGTCCCACAAGTAGAGCAGAAGGCCCATTATAGGACAGTGCAAAAAAGCAGTAGTAATTCAGAGCAAATACTAATGAATATCACAGAATTGTGAGAGAACAAGTGGAAAACCATCAAAATGTAAGTCTCTAGTCTAGAACGGATGTTGTACACTGCCGAAATCCTTGAAATAGAGTTAGTTCCCATGAAACCACTGTTTGAAACCAGTAGAATTCACTGAAAAGTAGAATTAATGTCTAAAACAGATGAGAGACAAGTGTATATAGCTGCCCAAGTTCAGAGAAGAGTGTATAAAGTTGTTTGTTCATCTGGTGAAGTCCCACAAGTAGAGCAGAAGGCCCATTATAGGACACTTCAAGAAAGCAGTAGTAATTCGGAGCAAATACTAATGAATCACAGAATTTTGAGAGAACAAGTGGAAAAGACATCTAAATGTAAGTCTCTAGTCTGGAAAGAATGTTGTACACTGCAGAAATACTTGAAATAGAGTTAGTGCACATGAAACCAGTGTTTGAAACCACTAGAATTCACTGAAAAGTACCATTCAACTGTAAAACAGTCAGAAACTAGTGTATGTTGCTTCTCAAGTTCAGAGAAGAGTGCATAACGATGTTTGTAAATGTGGAGAAGTCCTAGACGTAGAGCAGAAGGCCCATTATAGGACACAGTAAGTAACCAGTAGTAATTCAGATCAAATACTAATGAATATCACAGTATTGTGAGAGAACAAGTGTAAAACCATCAAAATGTTATTCTCTAGTCTAGAAATGATGTTGTACACTGTAGAAATCCATGAAATAGAGTGAGTTAACATGAAACCAGTGTTTCAAACCTCGAGAATTCACTGAAAAGTAGCAATCAACTGGAAAACAGTTGAGAGACAAGAGTATATAGCTTCTCAAGATCATAGAAGAGTGTATAAAGTTGTTTGTACATGCGGTGACATCCCACAAGTAGAGCAGAATGCCCATTATAGGACATGGTAAGAAACCAGTAGTAATTCAGAGCAAATAATAATGAATATCACATAATTGTGAGAAAACAAGTGGAAAAAACATCAAAATGTACGTCTCTAGTCTAGAAAGGATGTTGTACACTGCAGAAGTACTTGAAATAGAGTTAGTGCACATGAAACCAGTGTTTGAAACAACTCTAATTCACTGAAATGTAGCATTCAACTGTAAAAGAGTTGAGAAACTAGTGTATATAGCTTCTCAAGTTCAGAGAAGAGTGTATAAAGTTGTTTGTACATGTGGAGAATTCCCACAAGTAGATCTGAAGGCCCATTATAGGACACTGCAAGAAAGCAGTAGTAATTCAGAGCAAATACTGATGAATATCACAGAATTGTGAGAGAACAATTGGAAAAGACATTAAAATGTAAGTCTCAAGTCTAGAACGGATGTGGTACACTGCAGAAATACTTGAAATAGAGTTAGTGCACATGAAACCAGTGTTTGAAACAACTCGAATTCACTGAAAAGTCGCATTCAACTGTAAAAGAGTTGAGAAACTAGTTTATATAGCTTCTCAAATTCTGAGAAGAGTGTATAAAGTTTTTTGTACATGTGGTGAAGTCCCACAAGTATACCAGAAGCTCAAAACAACAGACCAGGGGGATTTGTCAGAGTGACTCTAGAACTCCTGGAAGACGTTTTCGAACCCGAACATCTCTACTGAATTTTGAAATACTGAGAATCTGTAACCAAAGAATCTGTAACGCCAGAAATACGTGAGTAAAGGGCCTTAATATCTGTAACGCACTGTTTCCTGACAAGGAAATCGTGCTCAAAGAACATAGAACCGAGTTGGATACTGGTTACATTTATAGCTCAGGCCCATGAGTTGGCGTCTTTGAAAGAAGCCTGCTAAGGCCACGAAAGCGGAAGTGATGATGTCACCAAGGGGGAAGGGGCCATGTGGGAAGGTTCAATTGATCCCAGGTGATCATGCTTTGGCCAGGGGACCTGCTGGGAGTGACCATGTCACCGAGGTTCGTTGTGGTGTTAGGGTTAGAGAATTGGGGTTCTGGCTAGGGTTAGGGTTACGATAAGGGTTCGGGCTGGGTAGGGTTCAGGCTCAGGTTAGGCATAGGTTTAGGGTTGGGGTCAGAGGGTGAGGGACAGGGTTTCGGTCACGGTGTAGTAACGTTGGCTATTCACAACGAATGAGCTTCAATCACTGGACAAATTGGAGTGTAGCACTGAGGATTTACAACTCCAGACTAGGGAAATATTGAGAAATGTGCTTCACACACTAGGAACACATATTCCAATAGATTGAATATCTGAACAGCACAATTTTGTCCCTGGGAAATGTTGTTCAAACAGCTGAGAACCGAGTGTGGCACTGTTTACATTTATTTTTCCCGTCCAAAGGAGTTGGCGTTTTCAGGAAAAGGTTTTGGTGAAACACTGCAAAACTCATTTTTGTAGAGCTATAGAATAGTATGAAAGTATGGAGAACACTATGAAATCAAAATGGTAGTTGGGCTAGGGTCCCAAGTAGTGTATTTTGTGTTTGTTTTTTTTTTTTTTTTTAATATATCTTATTGATTTGGTACAGAGAGGAAAGCAGAGGGACAGAGAGCTGGAAACATATCGACCAGCTGCCTCCTCCTGCAAACACCCCCTGCCGGGGATGTGCCCGCAACCAATGGACGTGCCCTTGACCGGAATCGAACCCGGGACCCTTCAGTCCGCAGACTGACGCTCTATCCACTGAGCCAAACCGGTTTCGGCTTATCCGAGTGGTGTTTTAACGTGCCTTTAAACAGCCGGTATGACACACGTGTTAAAAAGAAAACTCTCAGAGCTCAAAACAACGGACCAGGGGGATTTGTCAGAGTGACTCTAGAACTCCTGGAATACGTTTTCGAACCCGAACATCTCTACTGAATTTTGAAATACTGAGAGTCTGTAACCAAAGCGCTGTGAAAGGTAGGGTAGACTTTCAAGTGGTAATAACGGTTAAAGTGCTGGTATATTTGTTATAAACGCTGTTTCACCAAATTGGAATTCACAAGGAAGGAGCGTGAGACACTGGAAGAGAGAGACCCCAACTCGGGAAATTCACAATGATAACCCAGGTTAATATCTAAGAAAGTGCTTCAAACGCTAGGAATACGTGAATAAAGGGCCTTAATATCTGTAACGCACTGTTTCCTGACAAGGAAATCGTGCTCAAAGAACATAGAACCGAGTTGGATACTGGTTACATTTATAATTCAGGGCCATGAGTTGGCGTCTTTGAAAGAAGCCTGCTAAGGCCATGAAAGCGGAAGTGATGATGTCACCAAGGGGGGAGGGGCCGCGTGGGCAGGTTCAATTGATCCCAGGTGATCATGCTTTGGCCAGGGGACCTGCTGGGAGTGACCATGTCACCGATGTTCGTTGTGGTGTTAGGGTTAGAGAATTGGGGTTCTGGCTAGGGTTAGGGTTACGATAAGGGTTCGGGCTGCGTAGGGTTCAGGCTCAGGTTAGGCATAGGTTTAGGGTTGGGGTCAGAGGGTGAGGGACAGGGTTACGGTCACGGTGTAGTAACGTTGGCTATTCACAACGAATGAGCTTCAATCACTGGACAAATTGGAGTGTAGCACTGAGGATTTACAACTCCAGACTAGGGAAATATTGAGAAATGTGCTTCACACACTAGGAACACATATTCCAATAGACTGAATATCTGAACAGCACAATTTTGTCCCTGGGAAATGTTGTTCAAACAGCTGAGAACCGAGTGTGGCACTGTTTACATTTATTTTTCCCGTCCAAAGGAGTTGGCGTTTTCAGGAAAAGGTTTTGGTGAAACACTGCAAAACTCATTTTCGTAGAGCTGTAGAATAGTATGAAAGTATGGAGAACACTATGAAATCAAAATGGTAGTTGGGCTAGGTTCCCAAGTAGTGTATTTTGTGTTTGTTTGTTTGTTTTTTTAATATATCTTATTGACTTGGTACAGAGAGGAAAGCAGAGGGACAGAGAGCTGGAAACATATCGACCAGCTGCCTCCTCCTGCAAACACCCCCTGCCGGGGATGTGCCCTCAACCAATGGACGTGCCCTTGACCGGAATCGAACCCGGGACCCTTCAGTCCGCAGACCGACGCTCTATCCACTGAGCCAAACCGGTTTCGGCTTATCCGAGTGGTGTTTTAACGTGCCTTTAAACAGCCGGTATGACACCCGTGTTAAAAAGAAAACTCTCAGAGCTCAAAACAACGGACCAGGGGGATTTGTCAGAGTGACTCCAGAACTCCTGGAATACGTTTTCGAACCCGAACATCTCTACTGAATTTTGAAATACTGAGAGTCTGTAACCATAGCGCTGTGAAAGGTAGGGTAGACTTTCAAGTGGTAATAACGGTTAAAGTGCTGGTATATTTGTTATAAACGCTGTTTCACCAAATTGGAATTCACAAGGAAGGAGCTTGAGACACTGGAAGAGAGAGACCCCAACTCGGGAAATTCACAATGATAACCCAGGTTAATATCTAAGAAAGTGCTTCAAACGCTAGGAATACGTGAATAAAGGGCCTTAATATCTGTAACGCACTGTTTCCTGACAAGGAAATCGTGCTCAAAGAACATAGAACCGAGTTGGATACTGGTTACATTTATAATTCAGGGCCATGAGTTGGCGTCTTTGAAAGAAGCCTGCTAAGGCCAGGAAAGCGGAAGTGATGATGTCACCAAGGGGGGAGGGGCCGCGTGGGCAGGTTCAATTGATCCCAGGTGATCATGCTTTGGCCAGGGGACCTGCTGGGAGTGACGATGTCACCGAGGTTCCTTGTGGTGTTAGGGTTAGAGAATTGGGGTTCTGGCTAGGGTTAGGGTTACGATAAGGGTTCGGGCTGGGTAGGGTTCAGGCTCAGGTTAGGCATAGGTTTAGGGTTGGGGTCAGAGGGTGAGGGACAGGGTTTCAGTCACGGTGTAGTAACGTTGGCTATTCACAACGAATGAGCTTCAATCACTGGACAAATTGGAGTGTAGCACTGAGGATTTACAACTCCAGACTAGGGAAATATTGAGAAATGTGCTTCACACACTAGGAACACCTATTCCAATAGATTGAATATCTGAACAGCACAATTTTGTCCCTGGGAAATGTTGTTCAAACAGCTGAGAACCGAGTGTGGCACTGTTTACATTTATTTTTCCCGTCCAAAGGAGTTGGCGTTTTCAGGAAAAGGTTTTGGTGAAACACTGCAAAACTCATTTTCATAGAGCTGTAGAATAGTATGAAAGTATGGAGAACACTATGAAATCAAAATGGTAGTTGGACTAGGGTCCCAAGTAGTGTATTTTGTGTTTGTTTGTTTGTTTTTTTAATATGTCTTATTGACTTGGTACAGAGAGGAAAGCAGAGGGACAGAGAGCTTGAAACATATCGACCAGCTGCCTCCTCCTGCAAACACCCCCTGCCGGGGATGTGCCAGCAACCAATGGACGTGCCCTTGACCGGAATCGAACCCGGGACCCTTCATTCCGCAGACTGACGCTCTATCCACTGAGCCAAACCGGTTTCGGCTTATCCGAGTGGTGTTTTAACGTGCCTTTAAACAGCCGGTATGACACACGTGTTAAAAAGAAAACTCTCAGAGCTCAAAACAACGGACCAGGGGGATTTGTCAGAGTGACTCTAGAACTCCTGGAATACGTTTTCGAACCCGAACATCTCTACTGAATTTTGAAATACTGAGAGTCTGTAACCAAAGCGCTGTGAAAGGTAGGGTAGACTTTCAAGTGGTAATAACGGTTAAAGTGCTGGTATATTTGTTATAAACGCTGTTTCACCAAATTGGAATTCACAAGGAAGGAGCTTGAGACACTGGAAGAGAGAGACCCCAACTCGGGAAATTCACAATGATAACCCAGGTTAATATCTAAGAAAGTGCTTCAAACGCTAGGAATACGTGAATAAAGGGCCTTAATATCTGTAACGCACTGTTTCCTGACAAGGAAATCGTGCTCAAAGAACATAGAACCGAGTTGGATACTGGTTACATTTATAATTCAGGGCCATGAGTTGGCGTCTTTGAAAGAAGCCTGCTAAGGCCATGAAAGCGGAAGTGATGATGTCACCAAGGGGGGAGGGGCCGCGTGGGCAGGTTCAATTGATCCCAGGTGATCATGCTTTGGCCAGGGGACCTGCTGGGAGTGACGATGTCACCGAGGTTCCTTGTGGTGTTAGGGTTAGAGAATTGGGGTTCTGGCTAGGGTTAGGGTTACGATAAGGGTTCGGGCTGGGTAGGGTTCAGGCTCAGGTTAGGCATAGGTTTAGGGTTGGGGTCAGAGGGTGAGGGACAGGGTTTCGGTCACGGTGTAGTAACGTTGGCTATTCACAACGAATGAGCTTCAATCACTGGACAAATTGGAGTGTAGCACTGAGGATTTACAACTCCAGACTAGGGAAATATTGAGAAATGTGCTTCACACACTAGGAACACATATTCCAATAGACTGAATATCTGAACAGCACAATTTTGTCCCTGGGAAATGTTGTTCAAACAGCTGAGAACCGAGTGTGGCACTGTTTACATTTATTTTTCCCGTCCAAAGGAGTTGGCGTTTTCAGGAAAAGGTTTTGGTGAAACACTGCAAAACTCATTTTGTAGAGCTATAGAATAGTATGAAAGTATGGAGAACACTATGAAATCAAAATGGTAGTTGGGCTAGGTTCCCAAGTAGTGTATTTTGTGTTTGTTTGTTTGTTTTTTTAATATATCTTATTGACTTGGTACAGAGAGGAAAGCAGAGGGACAGAGAGCTGGAAACATATCGACCAGCTGCCTCCTCCTGCAAACACCCCCTGCCGCGGATGTGCCCTCAACCAATGGACGTGCCCTTGACCGGAATCGAACCCGGGACCCTTCAGTCCGCAGACCGACGCTCTATCCACTGAGCCAAACCGGTTTCGGCTTATCCGAGTGGTGTTTTAACGTGCCTTTAAACAGCCGGTATGACACCCGTGTTAAAAAGAAAACTCTCAGAGCTCAAAACAACGGACCAGGGGGATTTGTCAGAGTGACTCCAGAACTCCTGGAATACGTTTTCGAACCCGAACATCTCTACTGAATTTTGAAATACTGAGAGTCTGTAACCATAGCGCTGTGAAAGGTAGGGTAGACTTTCAAGTGGTAATAACGGTTAAAGTGCTGGTATATGTGTTATAAACGCTGTTTCACCAAATTGGAATTCACAAGGAAGGAGCTTGAGACACTGGAAGAGAGAGACCCCAACTCGGGAAATTCACAATGATAACCCAGGTTAATATCTAAGAAAGTGCTTCAAACGCTAGGAATACGTGAATAAAGGGCCTTAATATCTGTAACGCACTGTTTCCTGACAAGGAAATCGTGCTCAAAGAACATAGAACCGAGTTGGATACTGGTTACATTTATAATTCAGGGCCATGAGTTGGCGTCTTTGAAAGAAGCCTGCTAAGGCCATGAAAGCGGAAGTGATGATGTCACCAAGGGGGGAGGGGCCGCGTGGGCAGGTTCAATTGATCCCAGGTGATCATGCTTTGGCCAGGGGACCTGCTGGGAGTGACGATGTCACCGAGGTTCCTTGTGGTGTTAGGGTTAGAGAATTGGGGTTCTGGCTAGGGTTAGGGTTACGATAAGGGTTCGGGCTGGGTAGGGTTCAGGCTCAGGTTAGGCATAGGTTTAGGGTTGGGGTCAGAGGGTGAGGGACAGGGTTTCGGTCACGGTGTAGTAACGTTGGCTATTCACAACGAATGAGCTTCAATCACTGGACAAATTGGAGTGTAGCACTGAGGATTTACAACTCCAGACTAGGGAAATATTGAGAAATGTGCTTCACACACTAGGAACACATATTCCAATAGACTGAATATCTGAACAGCACAATTTTGTCCCTGGGAAATGTTGTTCAAACAGCTGAGAACCGAGTGTGGCACTGTTTACATTTATTTTTCCCGTCCAAAGGAGTTGGCGTTTTCAGGAAAAGGTTTTGGTGAAACACTGCAAAACTCATTTTCGAAGAGCTATAGAATAGTATGAAAGTATGGAGAACACTATGAAATCAAAATGGTAGTTGGGTTAGGGTCCCAAGTAGTGTATTTTGTGTTTGTTTGTTTGTTTTTTTAATATATCTTATTGACTTGGTACAGAGAGGAAAGCAGAGGGACAGAGAGCTGGAAACATATGGACCAGCTGCCTCCTCCTGCAAACACCCCCTGCTGCGGATGTGCCCTCAACCAATGGACGTGCCCTTGACCGGAATCGAACCCGGGACCCTTCAGTCCGCAGACCGACGCTCTATCCACTGAGCCAAACCGGTTTCGGCTTATCCGAGTGGTGTTTTAACGTGCCTTTAAACAGCCGGTATGACACCCGTGTTAAAAAGAAAACTCTCAGAGCTCAAAACAACGGACCAGGGGGATTTGTCAGAGTGACTCCAGAACTCCTGGAATACGTTTTCGAACCCGAACATCTCTACTGAATTTTGAAATACTGAGAGTCTGTAACCATAGCGCTGTGAAAGGTAGGGTAGACTTTCAAGTGGTAATAACGGTTAAAGTGCTGGTATATTTGTTATAAACGCTGTTTCACCAAATTGGAATTCACAAGGAAGGAGCTTGAGACACTGGAAGAGAGAGACCCCAACTCGGGAAATTCACAATGATAACCCAGGTTAATATCTAAGAAAGTGCTTCAAACGCTAGGAATACGTGAATAAAGGGCCTTAATATCTGTAACGCACTGTTTCCTGACAAGGAAATCGTGCTCAAAGAACATAGAACCGAGTTGGATACTGGTTACATTTATAATTCAGGGCCATGAGTTGGCGTCTTTGAAAGAAGCCTGCTAAGGCCATGAAAGCGGAAGTGATGATGTCACCAAGGGGGGAGGGGCCGCCTGGGCAGGTTCAATTGATCCCAGGTGATCATGCTTTGGCCAGGGGACCTGCTGGGAGTGACGATGTCACCGAGGTTCCTTGTGGTGTTAGGGTTAGAGAATTGGGGTTCTGGCTAGGGTTAGGGTTACGATAAGGGTTCGGGCTGGGTAGGGTTCAGGCTCAGGTTAGGCATAGGTTTAGGGTTGGGGTCAGAGGGTGAGGGACAGGGTTTCGGTCACGGTGTAGTAACGTTGGCTATTCACAACGAATGAGCTTCAATCACTGGACAAATTGGAGTGTAGCACTGAGGATTTACAACTCCAGACTAGGGAAATATTGAGAAATGTGCTTCACACACTAGGAACACATATTCCAATAGATTGAATATCTGAACAGCACAATTTTGTCCCTGGGAAATGTTGTTCAAACATCTGAGAACCGAGTGTGGCACTGTTTACATTTATTTTTCCCGTCCAAAGGAGTTGGCGTTTTCAGGAAAAGGTTTTGGTGAAACACTGCAAAACTCATTTTCGTAGAGCTGTAGAATAGTATGAAAGTATGGAGAACACTATGAAATCAAAATGGTAGTTGGGCTAGGTTCCCAAGTAGTGTATTTTGTGTTTGTTTGTTTGTTTTTTTAATATATCTTATTGACTTGGTACAGAGAGGAAAGCAGAGGGACAGAGAGCTGGAAACATATCGACCAGCTGCCTCCTCCTGCAAACACCCCCTGCCGGGGATGTGCCCTCAACCAATGGACGTGCCCTTGACCGGAATCGAACCCGGGACCCTTCAGTCCGCAGACCGACGCTCTATCCACTGAGCCAAACCGGTTTCGGCTTATCCGAGTGGTGTTTTAACGTGCCTTTAAACAGCCGGTATGACACCCGTGTTAAAAAGAAAACTCTCAGAGCTCAAAACAACGGACCAGGGGGATTTGTCAGAGTGACTCCAGAACTCCTGGAATACGTTTTCGAACCCGAACATCTCTACTGAATTTTGAAATACTGAGAGTCTGTAACCATAGCGCTGTGAAAGGTAGGGTAGACTTTCAAGTGGTAATAACGGTTAAAGTGCTGGTATATGTGTTATAAACGCTGTTTCACCAAATTGGAATTCACAAGGAAGGAGCTTGAGACACTGGAAGAGAGAGACCCCAACTCGGGAAATTCACAATGATAACCCAGGTTAATATCTAAGAAAGTGCTTCAAACGCTAGGAATACGTGAATAAAGGGCCTTAATATCTGTAACGCACTGTTTCCTGACAAGGAAATCGTGCTCAAAGAACATAGAACCGAGTTGGATACTGGTTACATTTATAATTCAGGGCCATGAGTTGGCGTCTTTGAAAGAAGCCTGCTAAGGCCATGAAAGCGGAAGTGATGATGTCACCAAGGGGGGAGGGGCCGCGTGGGCAGGTTCAATTGATCCCAGGTGATCATGCTTTGGCCAGGGGACCTGCTGGGAGTGACGATGTCACCGAGGTTCCTTGTGGTGTTAGGGTTAGAGAATTGGGGTTCTGGCTAGGGTTAGGGTTACGATAAGGGTTCGGGCTGGGTAGGGTTCAGGCTCAGGTTAGGCATAGGTTTAGGGTTGGGGTCAGAGGGTGAGGGACAGGGTTTCGGTCACGGTGTAGTAACGTTGGCTATTCACAACGAATGAGCTTCAATCACTGGACAAATTGGAGTGTAGCACTGAGGATTTACAACTCCAGACTAGGGAAATATTGAGAAATGTGCTTCACACACTAGGAACACATATTCCAATAGACTGAATATCTGAACAGCACAATTTTGTCCCTGGGAAATGTTGTTCAAACAGCTGAGAACCGAGTGTGGCACTGTTTACATTTATTTTTCCCGTCCAAAGGAGTTGGCGTTTTCAGGAAAAGGTTTTGGTGAAACACTGCAAAACTCATTTTCGAAGAGCTATAGAATAGTATGAAAGTATGGAGAACACTATGAAATCAAAATGGTAGTTGGGTTAGGGTCCCAAGTAGTGTATTTTGTGTTTGTTTGTTTGTTTTTTTAATATATCTTATTGACTTGGTACAGAGAGGAAAGCAGAGGGACAGAGAGCTGGAAACATATGGACCAGCTGCCTCCTCCTGCAAACACCCCCTGCTGCGGATGTGCCCTCAACCAATGGACGTGCCCTTGACCGGAATCGAACCCGGGACCCTTCAGTCCGCAGACCGACGCTCTATCCACTGAGCCAAACCGGTTTCGGCTTATCCGAGTGGTGTTTTAACGTGCCTTTAAACAGCCGGTATGACACCCGTGTTAAAAAGAAAACTCTCAGAGCTCAAAACAACGGACCAGGGGGATTTGTCAGAGTGACTCCAGAACTCCTGGAATACGTTTTCGAACCCGAACATCTCTACTGAATTTTGAAATACTGAGAGTCTGTAACCATAGCGCTGTGAAAGGTAGGGTAGACTTTCAAGTGGTAATAACGGTTAAAGTGCTGGTATATTTGTTATAAACGCTGTTTCACCAAATTGGAATTCACAAGGAAGGAGCTTGAGACACTGGAAGAGAGAGACCCCAACTCGGGAAATTCACAATGATAACCCAGGTTAATATCTAAGAAAGTGCTTCAAACGCTAGGAATACGTGAATAAAGGGCCTTAATATCTGTAACGCACTGTTTCCTGACAAGGAAATCGTGCTCAAAGAACATAGAACCGAGTTGGATACTGGTTACATTTATAATTCAGGGCCATGAGTTGGCGTCTTTGAAAGAAGCCTGCTAAGGCCATGAAAGCGGAAGTGATGATGTCACCAAGGGGGGAGGGGCCGCCTGGGCAGGTTCAATTGATCCCAGGTGATCATGCTTTGGCCAGGGGACCTGCTGGGAGTGACCATGTCACCGAGGTTCGTTGTGGTGTTAGGGTTAGAGAATTGGGGTTCTGGCTAGGGTTAGGGTTACGATAAGGGTTCGGGCTGGGTAGGGTTCAGGCTCAGGTTAGGCATAGGTTTAGGGTTGGGGTCAGAGGGTGAGGGACAGGGTTACGGTCACGGTGTAGTAACGTTGGCTATTCACAACGAATGAGCTTCAATCACTGGACTAATTGGAGTGTAGCACTGAGGATTTACAACTCCAGACTAGGGAAATATTGATAAATGTGCTTCACACACTAGGAACACATATTCCAATAGACTGAATATCTGAACAGCACAATTTTGTCCCTGTGAAATGTTGTTCAAACAGCTGAGAACCGAGTGTGGCACTGTTTACATTTATTTTTCCCGTCAAAAGGAGTTGGCGTTTTCAGGAAAACGTTTTGGTGAAACACTGCAAAACTCATTTTCGTAGAGCTGTAGAATAGTATGAAAGTATGGAGAACACTATGAAATCAAAATGGTAGTTGGGCTAGGTTCCCAAGTAGTGTATTTTGTGTTTGTTTGTTTGTTTTTTTAATATATCTTATTGACTTGGTACAGAGAGGAAAGCAGAGGGACAGAGAGCTGGAAACATATCGACCAGCTGCCTCCTCCTGCAAACACCCCCTGCCGGGGATGTGCCCTCAACCAATGGACGTGCCCTTGACCGGAATCGAACCCGGGACCCTTCAGTCCGCAGACCGACGCTCTATCCACTGAGCCAAACCGGTTTCGGCTTATCCGAGTGGTGTTTTAACGTGCCTTTAAACAGCCGGTATGACACCCGTGTTAAAAAGAAAACTCTCAGAGCTCAAAACAACGGACCAGGGGGATTTGTCAGAGTGACTCCAGAACTCCTGGAATACGTTTTCGAACCCGAACATCTCTACTGAATTTTGAAATACTGAGAGTCTGTAACCATAGCGCTGTGAAAGGTAGGGTAGACTTTCAAGTGGTAATAACGGTTAAAGTGCTGGTATATGTGTTATAAACGCTGTTTCACCAAATTGGAATTCACAAGGAAGGAGCTTGAGACACTGGAAGAGAGAGACCCCAACTCGGGAAATTCACAATGATAACCCAGGTTAATATCTAAGAAAGTGCTTCAAACGCTAGGAATACGTGAATAAAGGGCCTTAATATCTGTAACGCACTGTTTCCTGACAAGGAAATCGTGCTCAAAGAACATAGAACCGAGTTGGATACTGGTTACATTTATAATTCAGGGCCATGAGTTGGCGTCTTTGAAAGAAGCCTGCTAAGGCCATGAAAGCGGAAGTGATGATGTCACCAAGGGGGGAGGGGCCGCGTGGGCAGGTTCAATTGATCCCAGGTGATCATGCTTTGGCCAGGGGACCTGCTGGGAGTGACGATGTCACCGAGGTTCCTTGTGGTGTTAGGGTTAGAGAATTGGGGTTCTGGCTAGGGTTAGGGTTACGATAAGGGTTCGGGCTGGGTAGGGTTCAGGCTCAGGTTAGGCATAGGTTTAGGGTTGGGGTCAGAGGGTGAGGGACAGGGTTTCGGTCACGGTGTAGTAACGTTGGCTATTCACAACGAATGAGCTTCAATCACTGGACAAATTGGAGTGTAGCACTGAGGATTTACAACTCCAGACTAGGGAAATATTGAGAAATGTGCTTCACACACTAGGAACACATATTCCAATAGATTGAATATCTGAACAGCACAATTTTGTCCCTGGGAAATGTTGTTCAAACATCTGAGAACCGAGTGTGGCACTGTTTACATTTATTTTTCCCGTCCAAAGGAGTTGGCGTTTTCAGGAAAAGGTTTTGGTGAAACACTGCAAAACTCATTTTTGTAGAGCTATAGAATAGTATGAAAGTATGGAGAACACTATGAAATCAAAATGGTAGTTGGGCTAGGGTCCCAAGTAGTGTATTTTGTGTTTGTTTCTTTGTTTTTTTAATATATCCTATTGACTTGGTACAGAGAGGAAAGCAGATGGACAGAGAGCTGGAAACATATCGACCAGCTGCCTCCTCCTGCAAACACCCCCTGCCGGGGATGTGCCCTCAACCAATGGACGTGCCCTTGACCGGAATCGAACCCGGGACCCTTCCGTCCGCAGACCGACGCTCTATGCACTGAGCCAAACCGGTTTCGGCTTATCTGAATGGTGTTTTAACGTGCCTTTAAACAGCCGGTATGACACCCGTGTTAAAAAGAAAACTCTCAGAGCTCAAAACAACGGACCAGGGGGATTTGTCAGAGTGACTCCAGAACTCCTGGAATACGTTTTCGAACCCGAACATCTCTACTGAATTTTGAAATACTGAGAGTCTGTAACCATAGCGCTGTGAAAGGTAGGGTAGACTTTCAAGTGGTAATAACGGTTAAAGTGCTGGTATATTTGTTATAAACGCTGTTTCACCAAATTGGAATTCACAAGGAAGGAGCTTGAGACACTGGAAGAGAGAGACCCCAACTCGGGAAATTCACAATGATAACCCAGGTTAATATCTAAGAAAGTGCTTCAAATGCTAGGAATACGTGAATAAAGGGCCTTAATATCTGTAACGCACTGTTTCCTGACAAGGAAATCGTGCTCAAAGAACATAGAACCGAGTTGGATACTGGTTACATTTATAATTCAGGGCCATGAGTTGGCGTCTTTGAAAGAAGCCTGCTAAGGCCATGAAAGCGGAAGTGATGATGTCACCAAGGGGGGAGGGGCCGCGTGGGCAGGTTCAATTGATCCCAGGTGATCATGCTTTGGCCAGGGGACCTGCTGGGAGTGACGATGTCACCGAGGTTCCTTGTGGTGTTAGGGTTAGAGAATTGGGGTTCTGGCTAGGGTTAGGGTTACGATAAGGGTTCGGGCTGGGTAGGGTTCAGGCTCAGGTTAGGCATAGGTTTAGGGTTGGGGTCAGAGGGTGAGGGACAGGGTTTCGGTCACGGTGTAGTAACGTTGGCTATTCACAACGAATGAGCTTCAATCACTGGACAAATTGGAGTGTAGCACTGAGGATTTACAACTCCAGACTAGGGAAATATTGAGAAATGTGCTTCACACACTAGGAACACATATTCCAATAGATTGAATATCTGAACAGCACAATTTTGTCCCTGGGAAATGTTGTTCAAACATCTGAGAACCGAGTGTGGCACTGTTTACATTTATTTTTCCCGTCCAAAGGAGTTGGCGTTTTCAGGAAAAGGTTTTGGTGAAACACTGCAAAACTCATTTTTGTAGAGCTATAGAATAGTATGAAAGTATGGAGAACACTATGAAATCAAAATGGTAGTTGGGCTAGGGTCCCAAGTAGTGTATTTTGTGTTTGTTTCTTTGTTTTTTTAATATATCCTATTGACTTGGTACAGAGAGGAAAGCAGATGGACAGAGAGCTGGAAACATATCGACCAGCTGCCTCCTCCTGCAAACACCCCCTGCCGGGGATGTGCCCTCAACCAATGGACGTGCCCTTGACCGGAATCGAACCCGGGACCCTTCCGTCCGCAGACCGACGCTCTATGCACTGAGCCAAACCGGTTTCGGCTTATCTGAATGGTGTTTTAACGTGCCTTTAAACAGCCGGTATGACACCCGTGTTAAAAAGAAAACTCTCAGAGCTCAAAACAACGGACCAGGGGGATTTGTCAGAGTGACTCCAGAACTCCTGGAATACGTTTTCGAACCCGAACATCTCTACTGAATTTTGAAATACTGAGAGTCTGTAACCATAGCGCTGTGAAAGGTAGGGTAGACTTTCAAGTGGTAATAACGGTTAAAGTGCTGGTATATTTGTTATAAACGCTGTTTCACCAAATTGGAATTCACAAGGAAGGAGCTTGAGACACTGGAAGAGAGAGACCCCAACTCGGGAAATTCACAATGATAACCCAGGTTAATATCTAAGAAAGTGCTTCAAACGCTAGGAATACGTGAATAAAGGGCCTTAATATCTGTAACGCACTGTTTCCTGACAAGGAAATCGTGCTCAAAGAACATAGAACCGAGTTGGATACTGGTTACATTTATAATTCAGGGCCATGAGTTGGCGTCTTTGAAAGAAGCCTGCTAAGGCCATGAAAGCGGAAGTGATGATGTCACCAAGGGGGGAGGGGCCGCGTGGGCAGGTTCAATTGATCCCAGGTGATCATGCTTTGGCCAGGGGACCTGCTGGGAGTGACGATGTCACCGAGGTTCCTTGTGGTGTTAGGGTTAGAGAATTGGGGTTCTGGCTAGGGTTAGGGTTACGATAAGGGTTCGGGCTGGGTAGGGTTCAGGCTCAGGTTAGGCATAGGTTTAGGGTTGGGGTCAGAGGGTGAGGGACAGGGTTTCGGTCACGGTGTAGTAACGTTGGCTATTCACAACGAATGAGCTTCAATCACTGGACAAATTGGAGTGTAGCACTGAGGATTTACAACTCCAGACTAGGGAAATATTGAGAAATGTGCTTCACACACTAGGAACACATATTCCAATAGATTGAATATCTGAACAGCACAATTTTGTCCCTGGGAAATGTTGTTCAAACAGCTGAGAACCGAGTGTGGCACTGTTTACATTTATTTTTCCCGTCCAAAGGAGTTGGCGTTTTCAGGAAAAGGTTTTGGTGAAACACTGCAAAACTCATTTTCATAGAGCTGTAGAATAGTATGAAAGTATGGAGAACACTATGAAATCAAAATGGTAGTTGGGCTAGGGTCCCAAGTAGTGTATTTTGTGTTTGTTTCTTTGTTTTTTTAATATGTCTTATTGACTTGGTACAGAGAGGAAAGCAGAGGGACAGAGAGCTGGAAACATATCGACCAGCTGCCTCCTCCTGCAAACACCCCCTGCCGGGGATGTGCCCTCAACCAATGGACGTGCCCTTGACCGGAATCGAACCCGGGACCCTTCAGTCCGCAGACCGACGCTCTATCCACTGAGCCAAACCGGTTTCGGCTTATCCGAGTGGTGTTTTAACGTGCCTTTAAACAGCCGGTATGACACCCGTGTTAAAAAGAAAACTCTCAGAGCTCAAAACAACGGACCAGGGGGATTTGTCAGAGTGACTCCAGAACTCCTGGAATACGTTTTCGAACCCGAACATCTCTACTGAATTTTGAAATACTGAGAGTCTGTAACCATAGCGCTGTGAAAGGTAGGGTAGACTTTCAAGTGGTAATAACGGTTAAAGTGCTGGTATATTTGTTATAAACGCTGTTTCACCAAATTGGAATTCACAAGGAAGGAGCTTGAGACACCGGAAGAGAGAGACCCCAACTCGGGAAATTCACAATGATAACCCAGGTTAATATCTAAGAAAGTGCTTCAAACGCTAGGAATACGTGAATAAAGGGCCTTAATATCTGTAACGCACTGTTTCCTGACAAGGAAATCGTGCTCAAAGAACATAGAACCGAGTTGGATACTGGTTACATTTATAATTCAGGGCCATGAGTTGGCGTCTTTGAAAGAAGCCTGCTAAGGCCATGAAAGCGGAAGTGATCATGTCACCAAGGGGGGAGGGGCCGCGTGGGCAGGTTCAATTGATCCCAGGTGATCATGCTTTGGCCAGGGGACCTGCTGGGAGTGACCATGTCACCGAGGTTCGTTGTGGTGTTAGGGTTAGAGAATTGGGGTTCTGGCTAGGGTTAGGGTTACGATAAGGGTTCGGGCTGGGTAGGGTTCAGGCTCAGGTTAGGCATAGGTTTAGGGTTGGGGTCAGAGGGTGAGGGACAGGGTTTCGGTCACGGTGTAGTAACGTTGGCTATTCACAACGAATGAGCTTCAATCACTGGACAAATTGGAGTGTAGCACTGAGGATTTACAACTTCAGACTAGGGAAATATTGAGAAATGTGCTTCACACACTAGGAACACATATTCCAATAGACTGAATATCTGAACAGCACAATTTTGTCCCTGGGAAATGTTGTTCAAACAGCTGAGAACCGAGTGTGGCACTGTTTACATTTATTTTTCCCGTCAAAAGGAGTTGGCGTTTTCAGGAAAAGGTTTTGGTGAAACACTGCAAAACTCATTTTCGAAGAGCTATAGAATAGTATGAAAGTATGGAGAACACTATGAAATCAAAATGGTAGTTGGGTTAGGGTCCCAAGTAGTGTATTTTGTGTTTGTTTGTTTGTTTTTTTAATATATCTTATTGACTTGGTACAGAGAGGAAAGCAGAGGGACAGAGAGCTGGAAACATATGGACCAGCTGCCTCCTCCTGCAAACACCCCCTGCTGCGGATGTGCCCTCAACCAATGGACGTGCCCTTGACCGGAATCGAACCCGGGACCCTTCAGTCCGCAGACCGACGCTCTATCCACTGAGCCAAACCGGTTTCGGCTTATCCGAGTGGTGTTTTAACGTGCCTTTAAACAGCCGGTATGACACCCGTGTTAAAAAGAAAACTCTCAGAGCTCAAAACAACGGACCAGGGGGATTTGTCAGAGTGACTCCAGAACTCCTGGAATACGTTTTCGAACCCGAACATCTCTACTGAATTTTGAAATACTGAGAGTCTGTAACCATAGCGCTGTGAAAGGTAGGGTAGACTTTCAAGTGGTAATAACGGTTAAAGTGCTGGTATATTTGTTATAAACGCTGTTTCACCAAATTGGAATTCACAAGGAAGGAGCTTGAGACACTGGAAGAGAGAGACCCCAACTCGGGAAATTCACAATGATAACCCAGGTTAATATCTAAGAAAGTGCTTCAAACGCTAGGAATACGTGAATAAAGGGCCTTAATATCTGTAACGCACTGTTTCCTGACAAGGAAATCGTGCTCAAAGAACATAGAACCGAGTTGGATACTGGTTACATTTATAATTCAGGGCCATGAGTTGGCGTCTTTGAAAGAAGCCTGCTAAGGCCATGAAAGCGGAAGTGATGATGTCACCAAGGGGGGAGGGGCCGCGTGGGCAGGTTCAATTGATCCCAGGTGATCATGCTTTGGCCAGGGGACCTGCTGGGAGTGACCATGTCACCGAGGTTCGTTGTGGTGTTAGGGTTAGAGAATTGGGGTTCTGGCTAGGGTTAGGGTTACGATAAGGGTTCGGGCTGGGTAGGGTTCAGGCTCAGGTTAGGCATAGGTTTAGGGTTGGGGTCAGAGGGTGAGGGACAGGGTTACGGTCACGGTGTAGTAACGTTGGCTATTCACAACGAATGAGCTTCAATCACTGGACTAATTGGAGTGTAGCACTGAGGATTTACAACTCCAGACTAGGGAAATATTGATAAATGTGCTTCACACACTAGGAACACATATTCCAATAGACTGAATATCTGAACAGCACAATTTTGTCCCTGTGAAATGTTGTTCAAACAGCTGAGAACCGAGTGTGGCACTGTTTACATTTATTTTTCCCGTCAAAAGGAGTTGGCGTTTTCAGGAAAACGTTTTGGTGAAACACTGCAAAACTCATTTTCGTAGAGCTGTAGAATAGTATGAAAGTATGGAGAACACTATGAAATCAAAATGGTAGTTGGGCTAGGTTCCCAAGTAGTGTATTTTGTGTTTGTTTCTTTGTTTTTTTAATATATCTTATTGACTTGGTACAGAGAGGAAAGCAGATGGATAGAGAGCTGGAAACATATCGACCAGCTGCCTCCTCCTGCAAACACCCCCTGCCGGGGATGTGCCCTCAACCAATGGACGTGCCCTTGACCGGAATCGAACCCGGGACCCTTCAGTCCGCAGACCGACGCTCTATCCACTGAGCCAAACCGGTTTCGGCTTATCCGAGTGGTGTTTTAACGTGCCTTTAAACAGCCGGTATGACACCCGTGTTAAAAAGAAAACTCTCAGAGCTCAAAACAACGGACCAGGGGGATTTGTCAGAGTGACTCCAGAACTCCTGGAATACGTTTTCGAACCCGAACATCTCTACTGAATTTTGAAATACTGAGAGTCTGTAACCATAGCGCTGTGAAAGGTAGGGTAGACTTTCAAGTGGTAATAACGGTTAAAGTGCTGGTATATTTGTTATAAACGCTGTTTCACCAAATTGGAATTCACAAGGAAGGAGCTTGAGACACTGGAAGAGAGAGACCCCAACTCGGGAAATTCACAATGATAACCCAGGTTAATATCTAAGAAAGTGCTTCAAACGCTAGGAATACGTGAATAAAGGGCCTTAATATCTGTAACGCACTGTTTCCTGACAAGGAAATCGTGCTCAAAGAACATAGAACCGAGTTGGATACTGGTTACATTTATAATTCAGGGCCATGAGTTGGCGTCTTTGAAAGAAGCCTGCTAAGGCCATGAAAGCGGAAGTGATGATGTCACCAAGGGGGGAGGGGCCGCGTGGGCAGGTTCAATTGATCCCAGGTGATCATGCTTTGGCCAGGGGACCTGCTGGGAGTGACCATGTCACCGAGGTTCGTTGTGGTGTTAGGGTTAGAGAATTGGGGTTCTGGCTAGGGTTAGGGTTACGATAAGGGTTCGGGCTGGGTAGGGTTCAGGCTCAGGTTAGGCATAGGTTTAGGGTTGGGGTCAGAGGGTGAGGGACAGGGTTTCGGTCACGGTGTAGTAACGTTGGCTATTCACAACGAATGAGCTTCAATCACTGGACAAATTGGAGTGTAGCACTGAGGATTTACAACTTCAGACTAGGGAAATATTGAGAAATGTGCTTCACACACTAGGAACACATATTCCAATAGACTGAATATCTGAACAGCACAATTTTGTCCCTGGGAAATGTTGTTCAAACAGCTGAGAACCGAGTGTGGCACTGTTTACATTTATTTTTCCCGTCAAAAGGAGTTGGCGTTTTCAGGAAAAGGTTTTGGTGAAACACTGCAAAACTCATTTTCGAAGAGCTATAGAATAGTATGAAAGTATGGAGAACACTATGAAATCAAAATGGTAGTTGGGTTAGGGTCCCAAGTAGTGTATTTTGTGTTTGTTTGTTTGTTTTTTTAATATATCTTATTGACTTGGTACAGAGAGGAAAGCAGAGGGACAGAGAGCTGGAAACATATCGACCAGCTGCCTCCTCCTGCAAACACCCCCTGCTGCGGATGTGCCCTCAACCAATGGACGTGCCCTTGACCGGAATCGAACCCGGGACCCTTCAGTCCGCAGACCGACGCTCTATCCACTGAGCCAAACCGGTTTCGGCTTATCCGAGTGGTGTTTTAACGTGCCTTTAAACAGCCGGTATGACACCCGTGTTAAAAAGAAAACTCTCAGAGCTCAAAACAACGGACCAGGGGGATTTGTCAGAGTGACTCCAGAACTCCTGGAATACGTTTTCGAACCCGAACATCTCTACTGAATTTTGAAATACTGAGAGTCTGTAACCATAGCGCTGTGAAAGGTAGGGTAGACTTTCAAGTGGTAATAACGGTTAAAGTGCTGGTATATTTGTTATAAACGCTGTTTCACCAAATTGGAATTCACAAGGAAGGAGCTTGAGACACTGGAAGAGAGAGACCCCAACTCGGGAAATTCACAATGATAACCCAGGTTAATATCTAAGAAAGTGCTTCAAACGCTAGGAATACGTGAATAAAGGGCCTTAATATCTGTAACGCACTGTTTCCTGACAAGGAAATCGTGCTCAAAGAACATAGAACCGAGTTGGATACTGGTTACATTTATAATTCAGGGCCATGAGTTGGCGTCTTTGAAAGAAGCCTGCTAAGGCCATGAAAGCGGAAGTGATGATGTCACCAAGGGGGGAGGGGCCGCCTGGGCAGGTTCAATTGATCCCAGGTGATCATGCTTTGGCCAGGGGACCTGCTGGGAGTGACCATGTCACCGAGGTTCGTTGTGGTGTTAGGGTTAGAGAATTGGGGTTCTGGCTAGGGTTAGGGTTACGATAAGGGTTCGGGCTGGGTAGGGTTCAGGCTCAGGTTAGGCATAGGTTTAGGGTTGGGGTCAGAGGGTGAGGGACAGGGTTACGGTCACGGTGTAGTAACGTTGGCTATTCACAACGAATGAGCTTCAATCACTGGACTAATTGGAGTGTAGCACTGAGGATTTACAACTCCAGACTAGGGAAATATTGATAAATGTGCTTCACACACTAGGAACACATATTCCAATAGACTGAATATCTGAACAGCACAATTTTGTCCCTGTGAAATGTTGTTCAAACAGCTGAGAACCGAGTGTGGCACTGTTTACATTTATTTTTCCCGTCAAAAGGAGTTGGCGTTTTCAGGAAAACGTTTTGGTGAAACACTGCAAAACTCATTTTCGTAGAGCTGTAGAATAGTATGAAAGTATGGAGAACACTATGAAATCAAAATGGTAGTTGGGCTAGGTTCCCAAGTAGTGTATTTTGTGTTTGTTTCTTTGTTTTTTTAATATATCTTATTGACTTGGTACAGAGAGGAAAGCAGATGGACAGAGAGCTGGAAACATATCGACCAGCTGCCTCCTCCTGCAAACACCCCCTGCCGGGGATGTGCCCTCAACCAATGGACGTGCCCTTGACCGGAATCGAACCCGGGACCCTTCCGTCCGCAGACCGACGCTCTATCCACTGAGCCAAACCGGTTTCGGCTTATCCGAATGGTGTTTTAACGTGCCTTTAAACAGCCGGTATGACACCCGTGTTAAAAAGAAAACTCTCAGAGCTCAAAACAACGGACCAGGGGGATTTGTCAGAGTGACTCCAGAACTCCTGGAATACGTTTTCGAACCCGAACATCTCTACTGAATTTTGAAATACTGAGAGTCTGTAACCATAGCGCTGTGAAAGGTAGGGTAGACTTTCAAGTGGTAATAACGGTTAAAGTGCTGGTATATTTGTTATAAACGCTGTTTCACCAAATTGGAATTCACAAGGAAGGAGCTTGAGACACTGGAAGAGAGAGACCCCAACTCGGGAAATTCACAATGATAACCCAGGTTAATATCTAAGAAAGTGCTTCAAACGCTAGGAATACGTGAATAAAGGGCCTTAATATCTGTAACGCACTGTTTCCTGACAAGGAAATCGTGCTCAAAGAACATAGAACCGAGTTGGATACTGGTTACATTTATAATTCAGGGCCATGAGTTGGCGTCTTTGAAAGAAGCCTGCTAAGGCCATGAAAGCGGAAGTGATGATGTCACCAAGGGGGGAGGGGCCGCGTGGGCAGGTTCAATTGATCCCAGGTGATCATGCTTTGGCCAGGGGACCTGCTGGGAGTGACGATGTCACCGAGGTTCGTTGTGGTGTTAGGGTTAGAGAATTGGGGTTCTGGCTAGGGTTAGGGTTACGATAAGGGTTCGGGCTGGGTAGGGTTCAGGCTCAGGTTAGGCATAGGTTTAGGGTTGGGGTCAGAGGGTGAGGGACAGGGTTTCGGTCACGGTGTAGTAACGTTGGCTATTCACAACGAATGAGCTTCAATCACTGGACAAATTGGAGTGTAGCACTGAGGATTTACAACTCCAGACTAGGGAAATATTGAGAAATGTGCTTCACACACTAGGAACACATATTCCAATAGACTGAATATCTGAACAGCACAATTTTGTCCCTGGGAAATGTTGTTCAAACAGCTGAGAACCGAGTGTGTCACTGATTACATTTATTTTTCCCGTCCAAAGGAGTTGGCGTTTTCAGGAAAAGGTTTTGGTGAAACACTGCAAAACTCATTTTCGAAGAGCTATAGAATAGTATGAAAGTATGGAGAACACTATGAAATCAAAATGGTAGTTGGGCTAGGGTCCCAAGCAGTGTATTTTGTGTTTTTTTGTTTGTTTTTTTAATATATCTTATTGACTTGGTACAGAAAGGAAAGCAGAGGGACAGAGAGCTGGAAACATATGGACCAGCTGCCTCCTCCTGCAAACACCCCCTGCTGCGGATGTGCCCTCAACCAATGGACGTGCCCTTGACCGGAATCGAACCCGGGACCCTTCAGTCCGCAGACCGACGCTCTATCCACTGAGCCAAACCGGTTTCGGCTTATCCGAGTGGTGTTTTAACGTGCCTTTAAACAGCCGGTATGACACCCGTGTTAAAAAGAAAACTCTCAGAGCTCAAAACAACGGACCAGGGGGATTTGTCAGAGTGACTCCAGAACTCCTGGAATACGTTTTCGAACCCGAACATCTCTACTGAATTTTGAAATACTGAGAGTCTGTAACCATAGCGCTGTGAAAGGTAGGGTAGACTTTCAAGTGGTAATAACGGTTAAAGTGCTGGTATATGTGTTATAAACGCTGTTTCACCAAATTGGAATTCACAAGGAAGGAGCTTGAGACACTGGAAGAGAGAGACCCCAACTAGGGAAATTCACAATGATAACCCAGGTTAATATCTAAGAAAGTGCTTCAAACGGTAGGAATACGTGAATAAAGGGCCTTAATATCTGTAACGCACTGTTTCCTGACAAGGAAATCGTGCTCAAAGAACATAGAACCGAGTTGGATACTGGTTACATTTATAATTCAGGGCCATGAGTTGGCGTCTTTGAAAGAAGCCTGCTAAGGCCATGAAAGCGGAAGTGATGATGTCACCAAGGGGGGAGGGGCCGCGTGGGCAGGTTCAATTGATCCCAGGTGATCATGCTTTGGCCAGGGGACCTGCTGGGAGTGACGATGTCACCGAGGTTCCTTGTGGTGTTAGGGTTAGAGAATTGGGGTTCTGGCTAGGGTTAGGGTTACGATAAGGGTTCGGGCTGGGTAGGGTTCAGGCTCAGGTTAGGCATAGGTTTAGGGTTGGGGTCAGAGGGTGAGGGACAGGGTTTCGGTCACGGTGTAGTAACGTTGGCTATTCACAACGAATGAGCTTCAATCACTGGACAAATTGGAGTGTAGCACTGAGGATTTACAACTCCAGACTAGGGAAATATTGAGAAATGTGCTTCACACACTAGGAACACATATTCCAATAGACTGAATATCTGAACAGCACAATTTTGTCCCTGGGAAATGTTGTTCAAACAGCTGAGAACCGAGTGTGGCACTGTTTACATTTATTTTTCCCGTCCAAAGGAGTTGGCGTTTTCAGGAAAAGGTTTTGGTGAAACACTGCAAAACTCATTTTCGAAGTGCTATAGAATAGTATGAAAGTATGGAGAACACTATGAAATCAAAATGGTAGTTGGGCTAGGGTCCCAAGTAGTGTATTTTGTGTTTGTTTGTTTGTTTTTTTAATATATCTTATTGACTTGGTACAGAGAGGAAAGCAGAGGGACAGAGAGCTGGAAACATATGGACCAGCTGCCTCCTCCTGCAAACACCCCCTGCTGCGGATGTGCCCTCAACCAATGGACGTGCCCTTGACCGGAATCGAACCCGGGACCCTTCAGTCCGCAGACCGACGCTCTATCCACTGAGCCAAACCGGTTTCGGCTTATCCGAGTGGTGTTTTAACGTGCCTTTAAACAGCCGGTATGACACCCGTGTTAAAAAGAAAACTCTCAGAGCTCAAAACAACGGACCAGGGGGATTTGTCAGAGTGACTCCAGAACTCCTGGAATACGTTTTCGAACCCGAACATCTCTACTGAATTTTGAAATACTGAGAGTCTGTAACCATAGCGCTGTGAAAGGTAGGGTAGACTTTCAAGTGGTAATAACGGTTAAAGTGCTGGTATATTTGTTATAAACGCTGTTTCACCAAATTGGAATTCACAAGGAAGGAGCTTGAGACACTGGAAGAGAGAGACCCCAACTCGGGAAATTCACAATGATAACCCAGGTTAATATCTAAGAAAGTGCTTCAAACGCTAGGAATACGTGAATAAAGGGCCTTAATATCTGTAACGCACTGTTTCCTGACAAGGAAATCGTGCTCAAAGAACATAGAACCGAGTTGGATACTGGTTACATTTATAATTCAGGGCCATGAGTTGGCGTCTTTGAAAGAAGCCTGCTAAGGCCATGAAAGCGGAAGTGATGATGTCACCAAGGGGGGAGGGGCCGCGTGGGCAGGTTCAATTGATCCCAGGTGATCATGCTTTGGCCAGGGGACCTGCTGGGAGTGACGATGTCACCGAGGTTCCTTGTGGTGTTAGGGTTAGAGAATTGGGGTTCTGGCTAGGGTTAGGGTTACGATAAGGGTTCGGGCTGGGTAGGGTTCAGGCTCAGGTTAGGCATAGGTTTAGGGTTGGGGTCAGAGGGTGAGGGACAGGGTTTCGGTCACGGTGTAGTAACGTTGGCTATTCACAACGAATGAGCTTCAATCACTGGACAAATTGGAGTGTAGCACTGAGGATTTACAACTCCAGACTAGGGAAATATTGAGAAATGTGCTTCACACACTAGGAACACATATTCCAATAGATTGAATATCTGAACAGCACAATTTTGTCCCTGGGAAATGTTGTTCAAACATCTGAGAACCGAGTGTGGCACTGTTTACATTTATTTTTCCCGTCCAAAGGAGTTGGCGTTTTCAGGAAAAGGTATTGGTGAAACACTGCAAAACTCATTTTCATAGAGCTGTAGAATAGTATGAAAGTATGGAGAACACTATGAAATCAAAATGGTAGTTGGGCTAGGTTCCCAAGTAGTGTATTTTGTGTTTGTTTGTTTGTTTTTTTAATATATCTTATTGACTTGGTACAGAGAGGAAAGCAGAGGGACAGAGAGCTGGAAACATATCGACCAGCTGCCTCCTCCTGCAAACACCCCCTGCCGGGGATGTGCCCTCAACCAATGGACGTGCCCTTGACCGGAATCGAACCCGGGACCCTTCAGTCCGCAGACCGACGCTCTAACCACTGAGCCAAACCGGTTTCGGCTTATCCGAGTGGTGTTTTAACGTGCCTTTAAACAGCCGGTATGACACCCGTGTTAAAAAGAAAACTCTCAGAGCTCAAAACAACGGACCAGGGGGATTTGTCAGAGTGACTCCAGAACTCCTGGAATACGTTTTCGAACCCGAACATCTCTACTGAATTTTGAAATACTGAGAGTCTGTAACCATAGCGCTGTGAAAGGTAGGGTAGACTTTCAAGTGGTAATAACGGTTAAAGTGCTGGTATATGTGTTATAAACGCTGTTTCACCAAATTGGAATTCACAAGGAAGGAGCTTGAGACACTGGAAGAGAGAGACCCCAACTCGGGAAATTCACAATGATAACCCAGGTTAATATCTAAGAAAGTGCTTCAAACGCTAGGAATACGTGAATAAAGGGCCTTAATATCTGTAACGCACTGTTTCCTGACAAGGAAATCGTGCTCAAAGAACATAGAACCGAGTTGGATACTGGTTACATTTATAATTCAGGGCCATGAGTTGGCGTCTTTGAAAGAAGCCTGCTAAGGCCATGAAAGCGGAAGTGATGATGTCACCAAGGGGGGAGGGGCCGCGTGGGCAGGTTCAATTGATCCCAGGTGATCATGCTTTGGCCAGGGGACCTGCTGGGAGTGACGATGTCACCGAGGTTCCTTGTGGTGTTAGGGTTAGAGAATTGGGGTTCTGGCTAGGGTTAGGGTTACGATAAGGGTTCGGACTGGGTAGGGTTCAGGCTCAGGTTAGGCATAGGTTTAGGGTTGGGGTCAGAGGGTGAGGGACAGGGTTTCGGTCACGGTGTAGTAACGTTGGCTATTCACAACGAATGAGCTTCAATCACTGGACAAATTGGAGTGTAGCACTGAGGATTTACAACTCCAGACTAGGGAAATATTGAGAAATGTGCTTCACACACTAGGAACACATATTCCAATAGATTGAATATCTGAACAGCACAATTTTGTCCCTGGGAAATGTTGTTCAAACATCTGAGAACCGAGTGTGGCACTGTTTACATTTATTTTTCCCGTCCAAAGGAGTTGGCGTTTTCAGGAAAAGGTTTTGGTGAAACACTGCAAAACTCATTTTCATAGAGCTGTAGAATAGTATGAAAGTATGGAGAACACTATGAAATCAAAATGGTAGTTGGGCTAGGTTCCCAAGTAGTGTATTTTGTGTTTGTTTGTTTGTTTTTTTTAATATATCTTATTGACTTGGTACAGAGAGGAAAGCAGAGGGACAGAGAGCTGGAAACATATCGACCAGCTGCCTCCTCCTGCAAACACCCCCTGCCGGGGATGTGCCCTCAACCAATGGACGTGCCCTTGACCGGAATCGAACCCGGGACCCTTCAGTCCGCAGACCGACGCTCTATCCACTGAGCCAAACCGGTTTCGGCTTATCCGAGTGGTGTTTTAACGTGCCTTTAAACAGCCGGTATGACACCCGTGTTAAAAAGAAAACTCTCAGAGCTCAAAACAACGGACCAGGGGGATTTGTCAGAGTGACTCCAGAACTCCTGGAATACGTTTTCGAACCCGAACATCTCTACTGAATTTTGAAATACTGAGAGTCTGTAACCATAGCGCTGTGAAAGGTAGGGTAGACTTTCAAGTGGTAATAACGGTTAAAGTGCTGGTATATGTGTTATAAACGCTGTTTCACCAAATTGGAATTCACAAGGAAGGAGCTTGAGACACTGGAAGAGAGAGACCCCAACTCGGGAAATTCACAATGATAACCCAGGTTAATATCTAAGAAAGTGCTTCAAACGGTAGGAATACGTGAATAAAGGGCCTTAATATCTGTAACGCACTGTTTCCTGACAAGGAAATCGTGCTCAAAGAACATAGAACCGAGTTGGATACTGGTTACATTTATAATTCAGGGCCATGAGTTGGCGTCTTTGAAAGAAGCCTGCTAAGGCCATGAAAGCGGAAGTGATGATGTCACCAAGGGGGGAGGGGCCGCGTGGGCAGGTTCAATTGATCCCAGGTGATCATGCTTTGGCCAGGGGACCTGCTGGGAGTGACGATGTCACCGAGGTTCCTTGTGGTGTTAGGGTTAGAGAATTGGGGTTCTGGCTAGGGTTAGGGTTACGATAAGGGTTCGGGCTGGGTAGGGTTCAGGCTCAGGTTAGGCATAGGTTTAGGGTTGGGGTCAGAGGGTGAGGGACAGGGTTTCGGTCACGGTGTAGTAACGTTGGCTATTCACAACGAATGAGCTTCAATCACTGGACAAATTGGAGTGTAGCACTGAGGATTTACAACTCCAGACTAGGGAAATATTGAGAAATGTGCTTCACACACTAGGAACACATATTCCAATAGATTGAATATCTGAACAGCACAATTTTGTCCCTGGGAAATGTTGTTCAAACATCTGAGAACCGAGTGTGGCACTGTTTACATTTATTTTTCCCGTCCAAAGGAGTTGGCGTTTTCAGGAAAAGGTATTGGTGAAACACTGCAAAACTCATTTTCATAGAGCTGTAGAATAGTATGAAAGTATGGAGAACACTATGAAATCAAAATGGTAGTTGGGCTAGGTTCCCAAGTAGTGTATTTTGTGTTTGTTTGTTTGTTTTTTTAATATATCTTATTGACTTGGTACAGAGAGGAAAGCAGAGGGACAGAGAGCTGGAAACATATCGACCAGCTGCCTCCTCCTGCAAACACCCCCTGCCGGGGATGTGCCCTCAACCAATGGACGTGCCCTTGACCGGAATCGAACCCGGGACCCTTCAGTCCGCAGACCGACACTCTAACCACTGAGCCAAACCGGTTTCGGCTTATCCGAGTGGTGTTTTAACGTGCCTTTAAACAGCCGATATGACACCCGTGTTAAAAAGAAAACTCTCAGAGCTCAAAACAACGGACCAGGGGGATTTGTCAGAGTGACTCCAGAACTCCTGGAATACGTTTTCGAACCCGAACATCTCTACTGAATTTTGAAATACTGAGAGTCTGTAACCATAGCGCTGTGAAAGGTAGGGTAGACTTTCAAGTGGTAATAACGGTTAAAGTGCTGGTATATGTGTTATAAACGCTGTTTCACCAAATTGGAATTCACAAGGAAGGAGCTTGAGACACTGGAAGAGAGAGACCCCAACTCGGGAAATTCACAATGATAACCCAGGTTAATATCTAAGAAAGTGCTTCAAACGCTAGGAATACGTGAATAAAGGGCCTTAATATCTGTAACGCACTGTTTCCTGACAAGGAAATCGTGCTCAAAGAACATAGAACCGAGTTGGATACTGGTTACATTTATAATTCAGGGCCATGAGTTGGCGTCTTTGAAAGAAGCCTGCTAAGGCCATGAAAGCGGAAGTGATGATGTCACCAAGGGGGGAGGGGCCGCGTGGGCAGGTTCAATTGATCCCAGGTGATCATGCTTTGGCCAGGGGACCTGCTGGGAGTGACGATGTCACCGAGGTTCCTTGTGGTGTTAGGGTTAGAGAATTGGGGTTCTGGCTAGGGTTAGGGTTACGATAAGGGTTCGGACTGGGTAGGGTTCAGGCTCAGGTTAGGCATAGGTTTAGGGTTGGGGTCAGAGGGTGAGGGACAGGGTTTCGGTCACGGTGTAGTAACGTTGGCTATTCACAACGAATGAGCTTCAATCACTGGACAAATTGGAGTGTAGCACTGAGGATTTACAACTCCAGACTAGGGAAATATTGAGAAATGTGCTTCACACACTAGGAACACATATTCCAATAGATTGAATATCTGAACAGCACAATTTTGTCCCTGGGAAATGTTGTTCAAACATCTGAGAACCGAGTGTGGCACTGTTTACATTTATTTTTCCCGTCCAAAGGAGTTGGCGTTTTCAGGAAAAGGTTTTGGTGAAACACTGCAAAACTCATTTTCATAGAGCTGTAGAATAGTATGAAAGTATGGAGAACACTATGAAATCAAAATGGTAGTTGGGCTAGGTTCCCAAGTAGTGTATTTTGTGTTTGTTTGTTTGTTTTTTTTAATATATCTTATTGACTTGGTACAGAGAGGAAAGCAGAGGGACAGAGAGCTGGAAACATATCGACCAGCTGCCTCCTCCTGCAAACACCCCCTGCCGGGGATGTGCCCTCAACCAATGGACGTGCCCTTGACCGGAATCGAACCCGGGACCCTTCAGTCCGCAGACCGACGCTCTATCCACTGAGCCAAACCGGTTTCGGCTTATCCGAGTGGTGTTTTAACGTGCCTTTAAACAGCCGGTATGACACCCGTGTTAAAAAGAAAACTCTCAGAGCTCAAAACAACGGACCAGGGGGATTTGTCAGAGTGACTCCAGAACTCCTGGAATACGTTTCCGAACCCCAACATCTCTACTGAATTTTGAAATACTGAGAGTCTGTAACCATAGCGCTGTGAAAGGTAGGGTAGACTTTCAAGTGGTAATAACGGTTAAAGTGCTGGTATATTTGTTATAAACGCTGTTTCACCAAATTGGAATTCACAAGGAAGGAGCTTGAGACACTGGAAGAGAGAGACCCCAACTCGGGAAATTCACAATGATAACCCAGGTTAATATCTAAGAAAGTGCTTCAAACGCTAGGAATACGTGAATAAAGGGCCTTAATATCTGTAACGCACTGTTTCCTGACAAGGAAATCGTGCTCAAAGAACATAGAACCGAGTTGGATACTGGTTACATTTATAATTCAGGGCCATGAGTTGGCGTCTTTGAAAGAAGCCTGCTAAGGCCATGAAAGCGGAAGTGATGATGTCACCAAGGGGGGAGGGGCCGCGTGGGCAGGTTCAATTGATCCCAGGTGATCATGCTTTGGCCAGGGGACCTGCTGGGAGTGACGATGTCACCGAGGTTCCTTGTGGTGTTAGGGTTAGAGAATTGGGGTTCTGGCTAGGGTTAGGGTTACGATAAGGGTTCGGGCTGGGTAGGGTTCAGGCTCAGGTTAGGCATAGGTTTAGGGTTGGGGTCAGAGGGTGAGGGACAGGGTTTCGGTCACGGTGTAGTAACGTTGGCTATTCACAACGAATGAGCTTCAATCACTGGACAAATTGGAGTGTAGCACTGAGGATTTACAACTCCAGACTAGGGAAATATTGAGAAATGTGCTTCACACACTAGGAACACATATTCCAATAGACTGAATATCTGAACAGCACAATTTTGTCCCTGGGAAATGTTGTTCAAACAGCTGAGAACCGAGTGTGGCACTGTTTACATTTATTTTTCCCGTCCAAAGGAGTTGGCGTTTTCAGGAAAAGGTTTTGGTGAAACACTGCAAAACTCATTTTCGAAGAGCTATAGAATAGTATGAAAGTATGGAGAACACTATGAAATCAAAATGGTAGTTGGGCTAGGGTCCCAAGTAGTGTATTTTGTGTTTGTTTGTTTGTTTTTTTAATATATCTTATTGACTTGGTACAGAGAGGAAAGCAGAGGGACAGAGAGCTGGAAACATATGGACCAGCTGCCTCCTCCTGCAAACACCCCCTGCTGCGGATGTGCCCTCAACCAATGGACGTGCCCTTGACCGGAATCGAACCCGGGACCCTTCAGTCCGCAGACCGACGCTCTATCCACTGAGCCAAACCGGTTTCGGCTTATCCGAGTGGTGTTTTAACGTGCCTTTAAACAGCCGGTATGACACCCGTGTTAAAAAGAAAACTCTCAGAGCTCAAAACAACGGACCAGGGGGATTTGTCAGAGTGACTCCAGAACTCCTGGAATACGTTTTCGAACCCGAACATCTCTACTGAATTTTGAAATACTGAGAGTCTGTAACCATAGCGCTGTGAAAGGTAGGGTAGACTTTCAAGTGGTAATAACGGTTAAAGTGCTGGTATATTTGTTATAAACGCTGTTTCACCAAATTGGAATTCACAAGGAAGGAGCTTGAGACACTGGAAGAGAGAGACCCCAACTCGGGAAATTCACAATGATAACCCAGGTTAATATCTAAGAAAGTGCTTCAAACGCTAGGAATACGTGAATAAAGGGCCTTAATATCTGTAACGCACTGTTTCCTGACAAGGAAATCGTGCTCAAAGAACATAGAACCGAGTTGGATACTGGTTACATTTATAATTCAGGGCCATGAGTTGGCGTCTTTGAAAGAAGCCTGCTAAGGCCATGAAAGCGGAAGTGATGATGTCACCAAGGGGGGAGGGGCCGCGTGGGCAGGTTCAATTGATCCCAGGTGATCATGCTTTGGCCAGGGGACCTGCTGGGAGTGACGATGTCACCGAGGTTCCTTGTGGTGTTAGGGTTAGAGAATTGGGGTTCTGGCTAGGGTTAGGGTTACGATAAGGGTTCGGGCTGGGTAGGGTTCAGGCTCAGGTTAGGCATAGGTTTAGGGTTGGGGTCAGAGGGTGAGGGACAGGGTTTCGGTCACGGTGTAGTAACGTTGGCTATTCACAACGAATGAGCTTCAATCACTGGACAAATTGGAGTGTAGCACTGAGGATTTACAACTCCAGACTAGGGAAATATTGAGAAATGTGCTTCACACACTAGGAACACATATTCCAATAGATTGAATATCTGAACAGCACAATTTTGTCCCTGGGAAATGTTGTTCAAACATCTGAGAACCGAGTGTGGCACTGTTTACATTTATTTTTCCCGTCCAAAGGAGTTGGCGTTTTCAGGAAAAGGTATTGGTGAAACACTGCAAAACTCATTTTCATAGAGCTGTAGAATAGTATGAAAGTATGGAGAACACTATGAAATCAAAATGGTAGTTGGGCTAGGTTCCCAAGTAGTGTATTTTGTGTTTGTTTGTTTGTTTTTTTAATATATCTTATTGACTTGGTACAGAGAGGAAAGCAGAGGGACAGAGAGCTGGAAACATATCGACCAGCTGCCTCCTCCTGCAAACACCCCCTGCCGGGGATGTGCCCTCAACCAATGGACGTGCCCTTGACCGGAATCGAACCCGGGACCCTTCAGTCCGCAGACCGACGCTCTAACCACTGAGCCAAACCGGTTTCGGCTTATCCGAGTGGTGTTTTAACGTGCCTTTAAACAGCCGGTATGACACCCGTGTTAAAAAGAAAACTCTCAGAGCTCAAAACAACGGACCAGGGGGATTTGTCAGAGTGACTCCAGAACTCCTGGAATACGTTTTCGAACCCGAACATCTCTACTGAATTTTGAAATACTGAGAGTCTGTAACCATAGCGCTGTGAAAGGTAGGGTAGACTTTCAAGTGGTAATAACGGTTAAAGTGCTGGTATATGTGTTATAAACGCTGTTTCACCAAATTGGAATTCACAAGGAAGGAGCTTGAGACACTGGAAGAGAGAGACCCCAACTCGGGAAATTCACAATGATAACCCAGGTTAATATCTAAGAAAGTGCTTCAAACGCTAGGAATACGTGAATAAAGGGCCTTAATATCTGTAACGCACTGTTTCCTGACAAGGAAATCGTGCTCAAAGAACATAGAACCGAGTTGGATACTGGTTACATTTATAATTCAGGGCCATGAGTTGGCGTCTTTGAAAGAAGCCTGCTAAGGCCATGAAAGCGGAAGTGATGATGTCACCAAGGGGGGAGGGGCCGCGTGGGCAGGTTCAATTGATCCCAGGTGATCATGCTTTGGCCAGGGGACCTGCTGGGAGTGACGATGTCACCGAGGTTCCTTGTGGTGTTAGGGTTAGAGAATTGGGGTTCTGGCTAGGGTTAGGGTTACGATAAGGGTTCGGACTGGGTAGGGTTCAGGCTCAGGTTAGGCATAGGTTTAGGGTTGGGGTCAGAGGGTGAGGGACAGGGTTTCGGTCACGGTGTAGTAACGTTGGCTATTCACAACGAATGAGCTTCAATCACTGGACAAATTGGAGTGTAGCACTGAGGATTTACAACTCCAGACTAGGGAAATATTGAGAAATGTGCTTCACACACTAGGAACACATATTCCAATAGATTGAATATCTGAACAGCACAATTTTGTCCCTGGGAAATGTTGTTCAAACATCTGAGAACCGAGTGTGGCACTGTTTACATTTATTTTTCCCGTCCAAAGGAGTTGGCGTTTTCAGGAAAAGGTTTTGGTGAAACACTGCAAAACTCATTTTCATAGAGCTGTAGAATAGTATGAAAGTATGGAGAACACTATGAAATCAAAATGGTAGTTGGGCTAGGTTCCCAAGTAGTGTATTTTGTGTTTGTTTGTTTGTTTTTTTTAATATATCTTATTGACTTGGTACAGAGAGGAAAGCAGAGGGACAGAGAGCTGGAAACATATCGACCAGCTGCCTCCTCCTGCAAACACCCCCTGCCGGGGATGTGCCCTCAACCAATGGACGTGCCCTTGACCGGAATCGAACCCGGGACCCTTCAGTCCGCAGACCGACGCTCTATCCACTGAGCCAAACCGGTTTCGGCTTATCCGAGTGGTGTTTTAACGTGCCTTTAAACAGCCGGTATGACACCCGTGTTAAAAAGAAAACTCTCAGAGCTCAAAACAACGGACCAGGGGGATTTGTCAGAGTGACTCCAGAACTCCTGGAATACGTTTTCGAACCCGAACATCTCTACTGAATTTTGAAATACTGAGAGTCTGTAACCATAGCGCTGTGAAAGGTAGGGTAGACTTTCAAGTGGTAATAACGGTTAAAGTGCTGGTATATGTGTTATAAACGCTGTTTCACCAAATTGGAATTCACAAGGAAGGAGCTTGAGACACTGGAAGAGAGAGACCCCAACTCGGGAAATTCACAATGATAACCCAGGTTAATATCTAAGAAAGTGCTTCAAACGGTAGGAATACGTGAATAAAGGGCCTTAATATCTGTAACGCACTGTTTCCTGACAAGGAAATCGTGCTCAAAGAACATAGAACCGAGTTGGATACTGGTTACATTTATAATTCAGGGCCATGAGTTGGCGTCTTTGAAAGAAGCCTGCTAAGGCCATGAAAGCGGAAGTGATGATGTCACCAAGGGGGGAGGGGCCGCGTGGGCAGGTTCAATTGATCCCAGGTGATCATGCTTTGGCCAGGGGACCTGCTGGGAGTGACGATGTCACCGAGGTTCCTTGTGGTGTTAGGGTTAGAGAATTGGGGTTCTGGCTAGGGTTAGGGTTACGATAAGGGTTCGGGCTGGGTAGGGTTCAGGCTCAGGTTAGGCATAGGTTTAGGGTTGGGGTCAGAGGGTGAGGGACAGGGTTTCGGTCACGGTGTAGTAACGTTGGCTATTCACAACGAATGAGCTTCAATCACTGGACAAATTGGAGTGTAGCACTGAGGATTTACAACTCCAGACTAGGGAAATATTGAGAAATGTGCTTCACACACTAGGAACACATATTCCAATAGATTGAATATCTGAACAGCACAATTTTGTCCCTGAGAAATGTTGTTCAAACATCTGAGAACCGAGTGTGGCACTGTTTACATTTATTTTTCCCGTCCAAAGGAGTTGGCGTTTTCAGGAAAAGGTATTGGTGAAACACTGCAAAACTCATTTTCATAGAGCTGTAGAATAGTATGAAAGTATGGAGAACACTATGAAATCAAAATGGTAGTTGGGCTAGGTTCCCAAGTAGTGTATTTTGTGTTTGTTTGTTTGTTTTTTTAATATATCTTATTGACTTGGTACAGAGAGGAAAGCAGAGGGACAGAGAGCTGGAAACATATCGACCAGCTGCCTCCTCCTGCAAACACCCCCTGCCGGGGATGTGCCCTCAACCAATGGACGTGCCCTTGACCGGAATCGAACCCGGGACCCTTCAGTCCGCAGACCGACGCTCTAACCACTGAGCCAAACCGGTTTCGGCTTATCCGAGTGGTGTTTTAACGTGCCTTTAAACAGCCGGTATGACACCCGTGTTAAAAAGAAAACTCTCAGAGCTCAAAACAACGGACCAGGGGGATTTGTCAGAGTGACTCCAGAACTCCTGGAATACGTTTTCGAACCCGAACATCTCTACTGAATTTTGAAATACTGAGAGTCTGTAACCATAGCGCTGTGAAAGGTAGGGTAGACTTTCAAGTGGTAATAACGGTTAAAGTGCTGGTATATGTGTTATAAACGCTGTTTCACCAAATTGGAATTCACAAGGAAGGAGCTTGAGACACTGGAAGAGAGAGACCCCAACTCGGGAAATTCACAATGATAACCCAGGTTAATATCTAAGAAAGTGCTTCAAACGCTAGGAATACGTGAATAAAGGGCCTTAATATCTGTAACGCACTGTTTCCTGACAAGGAAATCGTGCTCAAAGAACATAGAACCGAGTTGGATACTGGTTACATTTATAATTCAGGGCCATGAGTTGGCGTCTTTGAAAGAAGCCTGCTAAGGCCATGAAAGCGGAAGTGATGATGTCACCAAGGGGGGAGGGGCCGCGTGGGCAGGTTCAATTGATCCCAGGTGATCATGCTTTGGCCAGGGGACCTGCTGGGAGTGACGATGTCACCGAGGTTCCTTGTGGTGTTAGGGTTAGAGAATTGGGGTTCTGGCTAGGGTTAGGGTTACGATAAGGGTTCGGACTGGGTAGGGTTCAGGCTCAGGTTAGGCATAGGTTTAGGGTTGGGGTCAGAGGGTGAGGGACAGGGTTTCGGTCACGGTGTAGTAACGTTGGCTATTCACAACGAATGAGCTTCAATCACTGGACAAATTGGAGTGTAGCACTGAGGATTTACAACTCCAGACTAGGGAAATATTGAGAAATGTGCTTCACACACTAGGAACACATATTCCAATAGATTGAATATCTGAACAGCACAATTTTGTCCCTGGGAAATGTTGTTCAAACATCTGAGAACCGAGTGTGGCACTGTTTACATTTATTTTTCCCGTCCAAAGGAGTTGGCGTTTTCAGGAAAAGGTTTTGGTGAAACACTGCAAAACTCATTTTCATAGAGCTGTAGAATAGTATGAAAGTATGGAGAACACTATGAAATCAAAATGGTAGTTGGGCTAGGTTCCCAAGTAGTGTATTTTGTGTTTGTTTGTTTGTTTTTTTTAATATATCTTATTGACTTGGTACAGAGAGGAAAGCAGAGGGACAGAGAGCTGGAAACATATCGACCAGCTGCCTCCTCCTGCAAACACCCCCTGCCGGGGATGTGCCCTCAACCAATGGACGTGCCCTTGACCGGAATCGAACCCGGGACCCTTCAGTCCGCAGACCGACGCTCTATCCACTGAGCCAAACCGGTTTCGGCTTATCCGAGTGGTGTTTTAACGTGCCTTTAAACAGCCGGTATGACACCCGTGTTAAAAAGAAAACTCTCAGAGCTCAAAACAACGGACCAGGGGGATTTGTCAGAGTGACTCCAGAACTCCTGGAATACGTTTCCGAACCCGAACATCTCTACTGAATTTTGAAATACTGAGAGTCTGTAACCATAGCGCTGTGAAAGGTAGGGTAGACTTTCAAGTGGTAATAACGGTTAAAGTGCTGGTATATTTGTTATAAACGCTGTTTCACCAAATTGGAATTCACAAGGAAGGAGCTTGAGACACTGGAAGAGAGAGACCCCAACTCGGGAAATTCACAATGATAACCCAGGTTAATATCTAAGAAAGTGCTTCAAACGCTAGGAATACGTGAATAAAGGGCCTTAATATCTGTAACGCACTGTTTCCTGACAAGGAAATCGTGCTCAAAGAACATAGAACCGAGTTGGATACTGGTTACATTTATAATTCAGGGCCATGAGTTGGCGTCTTTGAAAGAAGCCTGCTAAGGCCAGGAAAGCGGAAGTGATGATGTCACCAAGGGGGGAGGGGCCGCGTGGGCAGGTTCAATTGATCCCAGGTGATCATGCTTTGGCCAGGGGACCTGCTGGGAGTGACCATGTCACCGAGGTTCGTTGTGGTGTTAGGGTTAGAGAATTGGGGTTCTGGCTAGGGTTAGGGTTACGATAAGGGTTCGGGCTGGGTAGGGTTCAGGCTCAGGTTAGGCATAGGTTTAGGGTTGGGGTCAGAGGGTGAGGGACAGGGTTTCGGTCACGGTGTAGTAACGTTGGCTATTCACAACGAATGAGCTTCAATCACTGGACAAATTGGAGTGTAGCACTGAGGATTTACAACTCCAGACTAGGGAAATATTGAGAAATGTGCTTCACACACTAGGAACACATATTCCAATAGACTGAATATCTGAACAGCACAATTTTGTCCCTGGGAAATGTTGTTCAAACAGCTGAGAACCGAGTGTGGCACTGTTTACATTTATTTTTCCCGTCCAAAGGAGTTGGCGTTTTCAGGAAAAGGTTTTGGTGAAACACTGCAAAACTCATTTTCGAAGAGCTATAGAATAGTATGAAAGTATGGAGAACACTATGAAATCAAAATGGTAGTTGGGCTAGGGTCCCAAGTAGTGTATTTTGTGTTTGTTTGTTTGTTTTTTTAATATATCTTATTGACTTGGTACAGAGAGGAAAGCAGATGGACAGAGAGCTGGAAACATATCGACCAGCTGCCTCCTCCTGCAAACACCCCCTGCCGGGGATGTGCCCTCAACCAATGGACGTGCCCTTGACCGGAATCGAACCCGGGACCCTTCCGTCCGCAGACCGACGCTCTATGCACTGAGCCAAACCGGTTTCGGCTTATCTGAATGGTGTTTTAACGTGCCTTTAAACAGCCGGTATGACACCCGTGTTAAAAAGAAAACTCTCAGAGCTCAAAACAACGGACCAGGGGGATTTGTCAGAGTGACTCCAGAACTCCTGGAATACGTTTCCGAACCCGAACATCTCTACTGAATTTTGAAATACTGAGAGTCTGTAACCATAGCGCTGTGAAAGGTAGGGTAGACTTTCAAGTGGTAATAACGGTTAAAGTGCTGGTATATTTGTTATAAACGCTGTTTCACCAAATTGGAATTCACAAGGAAGGAGCTTGAGACACTGGAAGAGAGAGACCCCAACTCGGGAAATTCACAATGATAACCCAGGTTAATATCTAAGAAAGTGCTTCAAACGCTAGGAATACGTGAATAAAGGGCCTTAATATCTGTAACGCACTGTTTCCTGACAAGGAAATCGTGCTCAAAGAACATAGAACCGAGTTGGATACTGGTTACATTTATAATTCAGGGCCATGAGTTGGCGTCTTTGAAAGAAGCCTGCTAAGGCCATGAAAGCGGAAGTGATGATGTCACCAAGGGGGGAGGGGCCGCGTGGGCAGGTTCAATTGATCCCAGGTGATCATGCTTTGGCCAGGGGACCTGCTGGGAGTGACGATGTCACCGAGGTTCCTTGTGGTGTTAGGGTTAGAGAATTGGGGTTCTGGCTAGGGTTAGGGTTACGATAAGGGTTCGGGCTGGGTAGGGTTCAGGCTCAGGTTAGGCATAGGTTTAGGGTTGGGGTCAGAGGGTGAGGGACAGGGTTTCGGTAACGGTGTAGTAACGTTGGCTATTCACAACGAATGAGCTTCAATCACTGGACAAATTGGAGTGTAGCACTGAGGATTTACAACTCCAGACTAGGGAAATATTGAGAAATGTGCTTCACACACTAGGAACACATATTCCAATAGATTGAATATCTGAACAGCACAATTTTGTCCCTGGGAAATGTTGTTCAAACATCTGAGAACCGAGTGTGGCACTGTTTACATTTATTTTTCCCGTCCAAAGGAGTTGGCGTTTTCAGGAAAAGGTATTGGTGAAACACTGCAAAACTCATTTTCATAGAGCTGTAGAATAGTATGAAAGTATGGAGAACACTATGAAATCAAAATGGTAGTTGGGCTAGGTTCCCAAGTAGTGTATTTTGTGTTTGTTTGTTTGTTTTTTTAATATATCTTATTGACTTGGTACAGAGAGGAAAGCAGAGGGACAGAGAGCTGGAAACATATCGACCAGCTGCCTCCTCCTGCAAACACCCCCTGCCGGGGATGTGCCCTCAACCAATGGACGTGCCCTTGACCGGAATCGAACCCGGGACCCTTCAGTCCGCAGACCGACGCTCTAACCACTGAGCCAAACCGGTTTCGGCTTATCCGAGTGGTGTTTTAACGTGCCTTTAAACAGCCGGTATGACACCCGTGTTAAAAAGAAAACTCTCAGAGCTCAAAACAACGGACCAGGGGGATTTGTCAGAGTGACTCCAGAACTCCTGGAATACGTTTTCGAACCCGAACATCTCTACTGAATTTTGAAATACTGAGAGTCTGTAACCATAGCGCTGTGAAAGGTAGGGTAGACTTTCAAGTGGTAATAACGGTTAAAGTGCTGGTATATGTGTTATAAACGCTGTTTCACCAAATTGGAATTCACAAGGAAGGAGCTTGAGACACTGGAAGAGAGAGACCCCAACTCGGGAAATTCACAATGATAACCCAGGTTAATATCTAAGAAAGTGCTTCAAACGCTAGGAATACGTGAATAAAGGGCCTTAATATCTGTAACGCACTGTTTCCTGACAAGGAAATCGTGCTCAAAGAACATAGAACCGAGTTGGATACTGGTTACATTTATAATTCAGGGCCATGAGTTGGCGTCTTTGAAAGAAGCCTGCTAAGGCCATGAAAGCGGAAGTGATGATGTCACCAAGGGGGGAGGGGCCGCGTGGGCAGGTTCAATTGATCCCAGGTGATCATGCTTTGGCCAGGGGACCTGCTGGGAGTGACGATGTCACCGAGGTTCCTTGTGGTGTTAGGGTTAGAGAATTGGGGTTCTGGCTAGGGTTAGGGTTACGATAAGGGTTCGGGCTGGGTAGGGTTCAGGCTCAGGTTAGGCATAGGTTTAGGGTTGGGGTCAGAGGGTGAGGGACAGGGTTTCGGTCACGGTGTAGTAACGTTGGCTATTCACAACGAATGAGCTTCAATCACTGGACAAATTGGAGTGTAGCACTGAGGATTTACAACTCCAGACTAGGGAAATATTGAGAAATGTGCTTCACACACTAGGAACACATATTCCAATAGATTGAATATCTGAACAGCACAATTTTGTCCCTGGGAAATGTTGTTCAAACATCTGAGAACCGAGTGTGGCACTGTTTACATTTATTTTTCCCGTCCAAAGGAGTTGGCGTTTTCAGGAAAAGGTATTGGTGAAACACTGCAAAACTCATTTTCATAGAGCTGTAGAATAGTATGAAAGTATGGAGAACACTATGAAATCAAAATGGTAGTTGGGCTAGGTTCCCAAGTAGTGTATTTTGTGTTTGTTTGTTTGTTTTTTTAATATATCTTATTGACTTGGTACAGAGAGGAAAGCAGAGGGACAGAGAGCTGGAAACATATCGACCAGCTGCCTCCTCCTGCAAACACCCCCTGCCGGGGATGTGCCCTCAACCAATGGACGTGCCCTTGACCGGAATCGAACCCGGGACCCTTCAGTCCGCAGACCGACGCTCTAACCACTGAGCCAAACCGGTTTCGGCTTATCCGAGTGGTGTTTTAACGTGCCTTTAAACAGCCGGTATGACACCCGTGTTAAAAAGAAAACTCTCAGAGCTCAAAACAACGGACCAGGGGGATTTGTCAGAGTGACTCCAGAACTCCTGGAATACGTTTTCGAACCCGAACATCTCTACTGAATTTTGAAATACTGAGAGTCTGTAACCATAGCGCTGTGAAAGGTAGGGTAGACTTTCAAGTGGTAATAACGGTTAAAGTGCTGGTATATGTGTTATAAACGCTGTTTCACCAAATTGGAATTCACAAGGAAGGAGCTTGAGACACTGGAAGAGAGAGACCCCAACTCGGGAAATTCACAATGATAACCCAGGTTAATATCTAAGAAAGTGCTTCAAACGCTAGGAATACGTGAATAAAGGGCCTTAATATCTGTAACGCACTGTTTCCTGACAAGGAAATCGTGCTCAAAGAACATAGAACCGAGTTGGATACTGGTTACATTTATAATTCAGGGCCATGAGTTGGCGTCTTTGAAAGAAGCCTGCTAAGGCCATGAAAGCGGAAGTGATGATGTCACCAAGGGGGGAGGGGCCGCGTGGGCAGGTTCAATTGATCCCAGGTGATCATGCTTTGGCCAGGGGACCTGCTGGGAGTGACGATGTCACCGAGGTTCCTTGTGGTGTTAGGGTTAGAGAATTGGGGTTCTGGCTAGGGTTAGGGTTACGATAAGGGTTCGGACTGGGTAGGGTTCAGGCTCAGGTTAGGCATAGGTTTAGGGTTGGGGTCAGAGGGTGAGGGACAGGGTTTCGGTCACGGTGTAGTAACGTTGGCTATTCACAACGAATGAGCTTCAATCACTGGACAAATTGGAGTGTAGCACTGAGGATTTACAACTCCAGACTAGGGAAATATTGAGAAATGTGCTTCACACACTAGGAACACATATTCCAATAGATTGAATATCTGAACAGCACAATTTTGTCCCTGGGAAATGTTGTTCAAACATCTGAGAACCGAGTGTGGCACTGTTTACATTTATTTTTCCCGTCCAAAGGAGTTGGCGTTTTCAGGAAAAGGTTTTGGTGAAACACTGCAAAACTCATTTTCATAGAGCTGTAGAATAGTATGAAAGTATGGAGAACACTATGAAATCAAAATGGTAGTTGGGCTAGGTTCCCAAGTAGTGTATTTTGTGTTTGTTTGTTTGTTTTTTTTAATATATCTTATTGACTTGGTACAGAGAGGAAAGCAGAGGGACAGAGAGCTGGAAACATATCGACCAGCTGCCTCCTCCTGCAAACACCCCCTGCCGGGGATGTGCCCTCAACCAATGGACGTGCCCTTGACCGGAATCGAACCCGGGACCCTTCAGTCCGCAGACCGACGCTCTATCCACTGAGCCAAACCGGTTTCGGCTTATCCGAGTGGTGTTTTAACGTGCCTTTAAACAGCCGGTATGACACCCGTGTTAAAAAGAAAACTCTCAGAGCTCAAAACAACGGACCAGGGGGATTTGTCAGAGTGACTCCAGAACTCCTGGAATACGTTTCCGAACCCGAACATCTCTACTGAATTTTGAAATACTGAGAGTCTGTAACCATAGCGCTGTGAAAGGTAGGGTAGACTTTCAAGTGGTAATAACGGTTAAAGTGCTGGTATATGTGTTATAAACGCTGTTTCACCAAATTGGAATTCACAAGGAAGGAGCTTGAGACACTGGAAGAGAGAGACCCCAACTCGGGAAATTCACAATGATAACCCAGGTTAATATCTAAGAAAGTGCTTCAAACGCTAGGAATACGTGAATAAAGGGCCTTAATATCTGTAACGCACTGTTTCCTGACAAGGAAATCGTGCTCAAAGAACATAGAACCGAGTTGGATACTGGTTACATTTATAATTCAGGGCCATGAGTTGGCGTCTTTGAAAGAAGCCTGCTAAGGCCAGGAAAGCGGAAGTGATGATGTCACCAAGGGGGGAGGGGCCGCGTGGGCAGGTTCAATTGATCCCAGGTGATCATGCTTTGGCCAGGGGACCTGCTGGGAGTGACGATGTCACCGAGGTTCCTTGTGGTGTTAGGGTTAGAGAATTGGGGTTCTGGCTAGGGTTAGGGTTACGATAAGGGTTCGGACTGGGTAGGGTTCAGGCTCAGGTTAGGCATAGGTTTAGGGTTGGGGTCAGAGGGTGAGGGACAGGGTTTCGGTCACGGTGTAGTAACGTTGGCTATTCACAACGAATGAGCTTCAATCACTGGACAAATTGGAGTGTAGCACTGAGGATTTACAACTCCAGACTAGGGAAATATTGAGAAATGTGCTTCACACACTAGGAACACATATTCCAATAGATTGAATATCTGAACAGCACAATTTTGTCCCTGGGAAATGTTGTTCAAACATCTGAGAACCGAGTGTGGCACTGTTTACATTTATTTTTCCCGTCCAAAGGAGTTGGCGTTTTCAGGAAAAGGTTTTGGTGAAACACTGCAAAACTCATTTTCATAGAGCTGTAGAATAGTATGAAAGTATGGAGAACACTATGAAATCAAAATGGTAGTTGGGCTAGGTTCCCAAGTAGTGTATTTTGTGTTTGTTTGTTTGTTTTTTTTAATATATCTTATTGACTTGGTACAGAGAGGAAAGCAGAGGGACAGAGAGCTGGAAACATATCGACCAGCTGCCTCCTCCTGCAAACACCCCCTGCCGGGGATGTGCCCTCAACCAATGGACGTGCCCTTGACCGGAATCGAACCCGGGACCCTTCCGTCCGCAGACCGACGCTCTATCCACTGAGCCAAACCTGTTTCGGCTTATCCGAGTGGTGTTTTAACGTGCCTTTAAACAGCCGGTATGACACCCGTGTTAAAAAGAAAACTCTCAGAGCTCAAAACAACGGACCAGGGGGATTTGTCAGAGTGACTCCAGAACTCCTGGAATACGTTTCCGAACCCGAACATCTCTACTGAATTTTGAAATACTGAGAGTCTGTAACCATAGCGCTGTGAAAGGTAGGGTAGACTTTCAAGTGGTAATAACGGTTAAAGTGCTGGTATATTTGTTATAAACGCTGTTTCACCAAATTGGAATTCACAAGGAAGGAGCTTGAGACACTGGAAGAGAGAGACCCCAACTCGGGAAATTCACAATGATAACCCAGGTTAATATCTAAGAAAGTGCTTCAAACGCTAGGAATACGTGAATAAAGGGCCTTAATATCTGTAACGCACTGTTTCCTGACAAGGAAATCGTGCTCAAAGAACATAGAACCGAGTTGGATACTGGTTACATTTATAATTCAGGGCCATGAGTTGGCGTCTTTGAAAGAAGCCTGCTAAGGCCAGGAAAGCGGAAGTGATGATGTCACCAAGGGGGGAGGGGCCGCGTGGGCAGGTTCAATTGATCCCAGGTGATCATGCTTTGGCCAGGGGACCTGCTGGGAGTGACCATGTCACCGAGGTTCGTTGTGGTGTTAGGGTTAGAGAATTGGGGTTCTGGCTAGGGTTAGGGTTACGATAAGGGTTCGGGCTGGGTAGGGTTCAGGCTCAGGTTAGGCATAGGTTTAGGGTTGGGGTCAGAGGGTGAGGGACAGGGTTTCGGTCACGGTGTAGTAACGTTGGCTATTCACAACGAATGAGCTTCAATCACTGGACAAATTGGAGTGTAGCACTGAGGATTTACAACTCCAGACTAGGGAAATATTGAGAAATGTGCTTCACACACTAGGAACACATATTCCAATAGACTGAATATCTGAACAGCACAATTTTGTCCCTGGGAAATGTTGTTCAAACAGCTGAGAACCGAGTGTGGCACTGTTTACATTTATTTTTCCCGTCCAAAGGAGTTGGCGTTTTCAGGAAAAGGTTTTGGTGAAACACTGCAAAACTCATTTTCGAAGAGCTATAGAATAGTATGAAAGTATGGAGAACACTATGAAATCAAAATGGTAGTTGGGCTAGGGTCCCAAGTAGTGTATTTTGTGTTTGTTTGTTTGTTTTTTTAATATATCTTATTGACTTGGTACAGAGAGGAAAGCAGATGGACAGAGAGCTGGAAACATATCGACCAGCTGCCTCCTCCTGCAAACACCCCCTGCCGGGGATGTGCCCTCAACCAATGGACGTGCCCTTGACCGGAATCGAACCCGGGACCCTTCCGTCCGCAGACCGACGCTCTATGCACTGAGCCAAACCGGTTTCGGCTTATCTGAATGGTGTTTTAACGTGCCTTTAAACAGCCGGTATGACACCCGTGTTAAAAAGAAAACTCTCAGAGCTCAAAACAACGGACCAGGGGGATTTGTCAGAGTGACTCCAGAACT
>NW_027645485.1:0-34145 GCF_951640355.1 Cnephaeus nilssonii | reverse complement strand
CACTGGTCTAGCCAATCAGAAGGGGGAAAAGGAAGGACGGAGGCACATTGTGTCTCTGTTAGCACACTTAACACGAGTTGCACACACCCATTTCCTTTTTTGGTTTCATTGACCCAAATTGAAGCATGTGGCCACCCAAATACACAAGAGAGACTGAAAAATATTGTTTTTATTCCAGATGCTCCTAACATTCAGGTCCTATTATTGAGGAAGAGGGTAAAACAGATAATACTGAGAGATAACTAGTAAGTTTCCATTACAATGCTTGTCACTTGCAAGGCATTGCAAAACATACAAATGTTTGCCAAATGGGTCTTATAAAGACAGCTGGTAGGACTACACAGAAACAAAAGTAAAAAGTGGGAAAGGCCCTGGACATTTGTAAATATTTATTAATTGACATGATAGTTTTCAGTGCATCTAGTAATCCCTTTAGGAATATTATGCTTATGTGTTAGTTTCCCTGTGCTCTTGAAAAGTATTAACTCATTTTTATTATTATTTTATAATGATTATGATAAAATGGTATGCAATGAGTGAGAAGACAACAACTTCCAAAATGCAGTCAACTTTAGTCTTTTGGGATTTCAGAACACAGGAGGCATTTATTAAATGTGCTTAATGAAACTTATTTTGCAATGTTTTCTTTTTACTATATAAAGTTGAAGAAGTTATGTAGATAATATTAATCCTGAGCTCTATGATCAACTCATCAAACTTTGTTAAGTTTTATTAAAATCAGTCATTTGCTCTTGTGTTTGTATTCACATCAGGAGTCACACTAGCAGGGCAGAAGATATAAGCTAAAGGTAAAAACACAAATTCATATTAAATTAAATTTTCATGCCTAGATGCTATTCCCTGTAATGTTTTAGAGGAGAAGTATATAAATTCACCCACTATAAAAATAGTAGGAGCTCTCTATAAGGAAATATATAAGACACTGGCCCCGTGTGGTTGTATTTGCGTCATATGCAATACACACTACTTTCAATATATTGCTTAGCTGTTAGTAAAAAAGTAGGAAAAAAACTAATTAATAAACAATATAGCTTCCCTTTCATAGGAAGAAGAAAAATCTATATTATAAAAGGCCCATGGTCGTCATGCCGCCACGACCAAACGAGCAGCGGCTCTCGCGTTGGGCAGGGCAGAGTGTGAGCTACTAGCGGGGGAGAGCTAGGAGCAGTGGAGGGCGGAGCTTGAGCTACAAGCGGCAATGGGTGGGGCAACCAGCTGAGGCAAGTGGAATAGAGCATGTGCGCTGGGCCTCTAGTTATTAATAAAGACCTATAAGAAAACTTGAAGGTGTGAGAATGTACTAATCGGGTTTTTCTTGTCTCTTATAGGAAAAACACTCATTATAAAAGGTTCTTCTAAGTTTGTGACATGCAACCTAAACAATATCATCATTTCAATCTTACTCATAGGATCTTAGTAATGAAGAGGCTTCTACCTTTTGAATTAGAATTAGATCTACTAATATACACACCCTTCAAAATCCACAGCTTCAAACAATCCCATTGAGCCAGCTTATCCTTCACCAAGTGGAACTTTCAATTCTGATTTCATCACATAGGAACCCGTTGGCTTAAAGTGTTAATCTTTTAAAAATATATATTTTGGTGCTTTAGTCACTGATCTGTGAAGTTAGAGTAATAACTCACATTTATGGAGCTCTTTATACAGGTCAGATGTCACTATATTTTACATTCTGGGAATGTTTACATTTATTATTCCACTAGAGGCCTGGTGCACAGATTCGTGCACCATTGGGGTCCCTCAGCCTGGCCTGCGCCCTCTGGCAATTTGGGACCCCTTGGGGGATCAGCCTGATGCCTGCAGGCCAGGCTGAGGGACCCCACCAGTGCACAAATCTGTGCACTAGGCCTCTAATATGCGTATAAGATATTTGGTTAATCTCTTCCCACCCACCCCCGTGTCCCCTTCCTTCTGAGATTCATCAGTCTGTTCCATGTTTTCATGCCTGTGTGTGGAGCATCTGCCCCCTGATGGTCAGTGCACGTCATAGCTACCGGTTGAATGGTCGCTTAGGCTTTTATATAGAGAGATTTTATTCTCACAACAAGCTTATGAGATGGGACAATTATTATTCTTGTGTTACTAATGAGAAAACTAAGGAAGAGACAGGTTAAGGAACTTTCTCAAGGGTCAGCAGCTAGAAGCAGTAGAGCCAGGAGCTAATCAGGGTGATGTGGCGCAGAGCTCACCAGCTGAACCACTATGCCTGTGCCACTCTAAGTGTGACTTTGTTGGAAAAACAGAATTTTGGACTGGGCCCTACCTGCAGAATCAGGATCTGCATTATAACAAGATCCCAAGTGGTTCCTGTGCACATTGCAGTTTGAGGAGCATGGCACTCTATAATATGCCAACATGGAACAGATTTGCCCTCCAATTAAAACTTTGCAGCTGGGTCCCTCATTTAAAATGCTCTATGCCTCTCACTAATTTCTGAGGAAATAATTCCCTCTTAGGCAATTTTTCCTATAACAATGGTTTAGAATTTGGGGATTTCAAGGATATATATATATATATATATATATATATATATATATATATATATTTAAGTTAAGGAGGGGGACTGCTGTTGTATTTGTAAGAACATTACAAAAGTTACCATCTATTAGCGCCATTATTTCATAATAAAAATATGGAGTAATTTAAGACCAATGAGGTAAAAAGAAAATAGAAAGAGCATATTCTCCAAAAGAAGGATTTTAAAAAGTAGATCACATTTTAATTTGATGAAAAGTTGACTAAATTGTCTTTACTTTTTATTTCCCCTTGGAGATCAGTAAGGCATCAGTCTGAGAACCAGCTTGTGGGAATCACTGTTCTAGAACACATTCCCTTTATGGTAAACGTTAGGTATCCAGGACGAGTGAACCTGCACAGAGCCTTCTTATGAGATTACTTTCCAGGGTAATGGAATTTGGTATGAGGCAGGTCCATTTTGGAGCCCATCCAAGGGGGCTTATTTAATGAAGTAGCAAAGATATCTCATTATGGGGCAGCCTCACCTATAATTGCTCTGCTGAGAATAATTCTGTAGCAAATCTCTTGGGCATGAAAATGTGGACATCCCAGAAAGCTTAATTTAAATGGATTCTAACACAGATAGTTCCTAGTGCAACATGATCAAGAAATCAAGAGCTCACCAAACTTTCTGAGTGCCTGAGCTGTCTTTTTACACATCTGTGGCTTTGCATGTGGATTCAGTATGCGCTTCTTAACTCCTGCTGGGGTCCGGGCCCTTTTATTCAGATAAGCATCAGAGTAACCCTCAAAGACAGATATTACCCGCCTTTTCCAGAAAAAGAAACTGATGCTCTAAAAATGTCTGTTTTTAAAGCAAGAACTTAAAGTGCCACAGCTAGTTTGTGGCAAGGCTGAGACTAAATTGAGGTGCCCGTTCACATCTAGAATTCTTACACTATTGCTTTTCATACGTTAACGTGTGTAATAATTGCATAGGAATAGTGTTAAATATGCAGATTCTGATGGGTTAGGTCTGTGATGGGAAATCAGATACCTCATTCCAAATAATCTCCCAAAATATGTCCATGCTACTAGTCCAGGGATGACTCTGAGTAGCAAGGATTTGTGTCACACCACTGGTAGGTTTGAAAATGCCAATCATGACCCCTCTATCAAGTTAGCAGTAAATACTTCCATGTTATACTTGGCTCACTCAGCCCTGGGGAGCCACAGGGACCCAGAGCTGTGTTGGACAGAGCACCAAATTTTGCATTATATTATCTGTGTTTCACATGGCTTCGACTTTGAACAACTTTCTTAACCCCTCAGAACACCATTAAGTAGGAATGATAATGAATAATGCCCAACAGCAAGGATTGCTTGTTGAAAAGCAAGATGAACTCTAAATTCATGTATAAGTTGTCATTGTACCTCTTACGTACCCCATTTCTCTGTACAGTATTATTTAAAATAAAACTTTAGCACTCTCAAGGATTTTTCCCAGTTCATTTTTTATCGTCATTGTTTTAATCCATATCCGTTTTCCCCTTTGATTGATATTAAAAATATATTATCTTCTTTTAATGATACTTGAAATTCAATCCGAGCAAAGGGTGAAAATAATGAATTGCTTTCTACTCTATCAATTATCTAAATCAAACACTATTTTGAACTATTAGGTGCTTTTGATAAAAATATAAGATTTTAATGCACAAATTGTTGTGCTAGAAATAGTTCATTCTGTCTTAGTTGTCAGGTACAAACTGATTGTTGAGCTTGGTATGTTGAGGATTAAACATTTCAGATTTTAACTTGATTTTTGCCACCTTAGTTCTATCCAGGGACACCATAACTAATAAGTTTTTAATGATAAACTTGATCGCTTTAATGCTGGCAAGCTTACATAACAGAAAAATACAAAATGGATGTCTCTCGTAACCTCAAAAAATGAAATAGTAAAATTAGATATATCCCTATAATCAAATACTAGGTAAAACAAATCTCTAGAAAAACAGGATTTGCCATTATAAGAAAGTAGTATATTGATACCACTAATGTTTACCGGCTGTTTCAGCCTGATAGAGAGCTGGATGCAGGGGATCCAGATATAAATAAAACCCGGTCCCTGCCCTCAAGGAGTCAGAGATTAGAAACGAGGAATTGGGTCACTGCCCATGTTCCAGGACTTCATTTGCATTTTCAGGTTACATATTTTTTCTTTTTTAATTTAGTGTGTTGTTATCATTTATATCTCAAAATATTTTTTCTGAAATGTGTCCTTTAAAAGTGGGCATTGAAAATGACTTCTTACATATCCCACTGTAATTTCATTAACTCCACTGACCATCATCCTGACCCCCATGGAATCTAAAAGATTTAAGATACACAAAGGAGAGCTGATTTTTGGTTAAAGGAATTTATTTAACAATATTTTTTAGGCTCAGTATTATTAAAAAGAGATGGGAAATGGGAAGAATGTCTAATGTGATTACTCAATTTGATGGGCCCTTGTTACTATTGAGGCTTTCTATCCAAATGACGGGGACCTGACTCATCTGACTCCCCTTAAGCCCTCTCCCTGTCCTGCACATGAGCATTCATTGATTGACACAGCAAAAAAAAAAAAAAAAGCAACAATTCTTATGTGTGCTCAGCACCCATAACATGGGGGAGGAGGAGTTGTGGGATTGGATGTGGGAGAATCAAAAGTCAGGGAAGAGTGGAAAAGGGGGGCAACTGAAGGTCACAAGGCAGGCACTGAGTTGCCCATAGAGGTAAAGTGTGGGAGAGGGGTGAGTAGAAGAATTTTCAAGAAATAAGACTATATACTATAATTTGTATCACTGTACAAATTAAAGAATTACATTTTGTGAAACTCATAGATTCCTGACATAATTACAGTCACCTAGGGCCGTGGTCGGCAAACTGCGGCTTGCGAGCCACATGCGGCTCTTTGGCCCCTTGACTGTGGCTCTTCCACAAAATACCACGGCCTGGGCGAGTCTATTTTGAAGAAGTGGCGTTAGAAGAAGTTTAAGTTTAAAAAATTTGGTTCTCAAAAGAAATTTCAATCGTTGTACTGTTGATATTTGGCTCTGTTGACTAATGAGTTTGCCGACCACTAATAGGAGAAGTATTAAATTTTACTAGTATGGAAGCCCAAATTTTCTCTCAAAGAGTCTGATACAATTGTCTGGGGTTTAGACAATGACCATGCCTGGGGCACTGGTATTTTTAAGTTTCTAGGTCATTTTATTGAGCAGATAACAGTTGAGAACTGCTAGCATAGAAGATACTCATCACTTCCTTCTCTTTTAAAATCGCCTACAACTGGTATTATCCCAGATATCCCTTTTCAAAGAGAATTAAGAGAACTAATATCTAAACATTCTAAAGCTATTAAAAATATCAAGAAAGCCAGAAGCAGAAGTGAAATTGGAAAGAGAAGTGGGACCCTGGCTGGGTAGCTCAGTTGGTTAGAACATGGTCCCAATATGCCAAGGTTGCAGGTTCGATGCAATCAATGAATGCATAAATAAGAGGAACAACAAAGTGTTCTCTCTCTCTCTCTCTCTCTCTCTCTCTCTCTCTCTCTCTCTCTCTCAGATTAATAAAAATGTCTTTTAAAAAAGAAAGGGAAGACGTGGGCACAGTGTTCAAAATATTTACTTTGAAAAGAAGAGGAAAATTAGAATGTAGAGTGATGGGCTTATTTTCACTTTTTAAAAGAATATGTACACTGGACGTGATTATATTGGAAATGCCCATAGAGAGAGAGAGAATAAAAGTAATAAAGCAGTGATTGGCAGTGTGAGATCTCCAGGGAAGGATGAAAATATCAGGGTCTAAAGATAGAAGGAAAGGGTTAGATTGAACATATGGAAACCTGATCCACTGAGATAGGCAGGGAGACTTTTTTCTTCTTCTTTTTTTATCATCCTACTTTTATTTATTTATTATTTTCAAAATTTCTTTATTGATTAAGGTATTACATATGTGTCCTTATCCTGCCATTGCCCCTTACCCCCCACACACTCATGCCCTCACCCTCCTGTTGTCTGTCCATTGGTTAGGCTTATAAGCATGCATACAAGTCCTTTGGTTGATCTCTCCCCCTTACCCCCACCCTCCCCTATCTTCCCTCGAGATTTGACGGTCTGATTGATGCTTCTCTGTCTCTGGATCTGTTTTTGTTCATCAGTTTATGTTGTTCATTATATTCCATAAATGAGTGAGATCATGTGATATTTAACTTTCTCTGACTGGCTTATTTCGCTTAGCATAATGCTCTCCAGTTCCATGCATGCTGTTGCAAATGGTAAGAGTTCCTTCTTTTTTACCACAGCGTAGTATTCTATTGTGTAGATGTACCACAGGTTTTTAATCCACTCATCTGCTGATGGGCACTTAGGCTGGTTCCAAATCTTAGCTATGGTGAATTGTGCCGCTATGAACATAGAAGTGCATATATCCTTTCTTTCTGATTGGTGTTTCTAGTTTCTTGGGATATATTCCTAGAAGTGGGATCACTGGGTCAAATGAGAGTTCCACTTTAGTTTTTTGAGGAAACTCCATACTGTTCTCCACAGTGGCTGCACCAGTCTGCATTCCCACCAGCAGTGCACGAGTGTTCCTTTTTTCTCTGCATCCTCGACAGCACTTGTCATTTGTTGATTTGTTGATGATAGCCATTCTGACAGGTGTGAGATGGTACTGCATTGTCGTTTTGAGAGGAATCCACAGGCAGCAAAATCTCAGACATATGCTGAAGCAATTTCTTCACCAATACCCCTCCTACGGCAATGGAAACTAAAGAGAAAATAAACAAATGGAACTACATCAAATAAAAGGCTTTTGCACAGCAAAAGAAATCATCAACAAAACAACAAGAAAGCCCACTGCATGGGAGAACATATTTGCCATTGTTATCACCGATAAGGTTTAATCTCCAACATTTACAGGGAACTCATACAACTTAACAAAAGGAAGATAAACAACCCAATCAAAAAATGGGCAATGGAGCTAAATAGATATTTTCGAAAGAAGACAGAGGGAAGGCCAAGAGACATATGAAAACATGCTCAAAGTCACTAATTATCTGAGACAGTGGTCGGCAAACTCATTAATCAACAGAGCCAAATATCAACAGTACAAGGATTGAAATTTCTCTTGAGAGCCAAATTTTTTAAACTTAAACTATATAGGTAGGTACATTGTCATTAACTTAATTTGGGTACTCCTAAGCTGGCCTTTGCTAAAATCTCAAGGGGCCAAAGAGCCGCATGGGGCTCGGGAGCTGCAGTTTGCTCGGGAGCTGCATATCAAGGCAGGGAGACTTTTTATGGGTAGAGGGTAAGTTGAGAGAATCCTTAGCTTAGAATTTTTAATTGAGTTGGAAGCAATTTAGAAATTTGAGACTTGAAACCAAAGACTGGACAGACAACAGAGACTAATTAGACAAGGACTAAATAGGATTAAGGCAGAGCATTTGGGGCCTCTCTAAGGAGAGGGACCAGGAATCTATGACAGTAACAAGCTGCAAAGTTATATGATTTTCTACAATGTATCTCTGAAAATCGAAAAGTTTTGAATGACTCAACTTGAGGTTTTAATGAGAAGGATAAGAGGGCAAAATTACAGGGTGTCCCCAAAAAATGTATAGACACTTTAACAGCTGATAGCTGTTAATAAACACTGCCTTTATACTTAATCAAAGTGTGTGTATACATTTTGGGGCACTTTCTACACTGTCTTTAATGTAGAAAGAGTGGTTATAATGGTGGACTGTGGGTCTGGGTTGGGTAGGAAAGGACAGAAGAGAGCCATCAGATGAGAGGACATGGTGCTTCAGGGACTAAAGTCTATTAGACTGAGTATAAGGAAGTGAATGAGCTGAAAGGCTAGGTTTGGTCAAGAAGTAGTACTGGAGTATAAGATTTGAGATGTTAAATTCCATGAGATGTGGTCGCTAAATCAGAAGAAATTGATGAGTTACAGGGTTAAAAAAAAAAAAAAGTGAGAGGCCAGGATACTAGTGGATGACTGCCGAGTCCTCCAGTGGATAACTGAAGTCACTCAGGACAATCCTGGGGCAAAGAGCAAAGAAGACCAATGTCTAGGCTTCAACGTTTAGTGAATGTGGGGAAATCTCAGAGGTCTGGTAAATGACACAGTTAGGGTAGAATAGCTAGATGACACAGTGTTCTGCAATAACATGCTAAGGGAGAGGAAGGACAAAAACCTCCGTGTGACAGAGGCTATAAGGAACCTGGGCTTCTTGGAGAGTGAGCTTAAATTGAAGAATGCGGAGAGAATATTCAACCTCTTGATTAACTAAATGTGGTGATCGGTTTACAATGGGAGGGATCATGCATGGTAGTGGAAGCTGTGGAGGGCAGATTTCAGAGGGGAAACCACAGAGCACAATAGCAATGACATTTTGGGAATGTCTTGTTCAAAGAAGGGTTGAAACATGCTTGGGATGGCAAGTATCACTTATCCTCTCCTCCATCCTGACGGGTCCGTAGTCTAGCCCAGGTCAAGGTCATATGTCATCCACCTGTGCTCCAGCTTCTTGGAAAGCTCAGCAAGCCTTAGTCTGAAGGGGGAAAAGATGCAAGCAGTTTCCATACGCAGCAAAAAATAATTTCCTTTTTTTTTGTCACTGCGCCCTTTTTTCCTATGTATGTACAGCACTAATCAAAAAAACAGCACAGGTTGTTACAATTAAGTAAACTGGTACAATGATAAATTGATTTTAGAATACACCTCTAAAGTTAGTCAGCGAGGTTGTTTGTATATTTTGGCATGTTCATTTATATTTATTGGATTTTCCTCTTGTTTTTAATATTTGAAATATTACTGAATAATTGTTTATGACTAGCCAGGAGGAAACATATCAATACATATAGTGGTAATCACATCTTTTTAATGAAAGAAACATCAGCCTAATTTACTTTGAGTGTTTAAAAATTAATTTAAAATATTGATAAATAATAATTCTCAGTGGCTTTGTTACCACCCTGTGTATGTGTGTTCTCTGTGCCTTTGGGACACTCTATTTGGGGTGTTTCCCAGAGCCAGCTTTTAGATAAGGGTGATAATTATTTGTTGCCATGCAAAGTTTTAACCACAACAAATAAGCGTTTTTATATAACAAGCAAAATGGTGAAAAATGAAAATTAAAGAAATAATAATTATTCTCACTTGCCAGAGCCTTAATAATGTGTAAATGTCAAAAGCCGGTCACTTCACACCAGTTAATTCTTTTGTTTTTATTTTAATCACTTTATAACTAAAAGTTCACTCAGCAGCAGACCAAATGAAGATGCCAGAGATAGTTGAAAGTAGCCCAAGCCTGATACTAATCTCAAATTAGGAATAAAAGGAATGTCCTACCATTTGTATGGGTTATGGGAACAGCAATCAAATAGCCACTTAAGCAAAAGAAGTAAGTAAAATATTATGCTCTCCAACACTGGGAACATATGTCATCGCAGAGCACAGGAAGCTAGCGCTGGCACTCAGGGGCCTGCTCAGCATTTCTGGCTCCCACAGAGAGTTTTTTTCACAGATACTTTAAAACTGAGTTATTGTACATTTCCCTCCACCGTAGTGTCATGAACACTGAGGGTGCATTCTAAAGCAGGTCCCAACTGCTAAGTGATGGATTTAGGCAGAGTTCTCCGAGGGGGCGTCCAGAGAACACGCGCTTCCACATGGGGATGTCCATTTAAGGCATCACACAGTTGCTGCCACCACCACTTGTTAATTTAGGCTGTCAAAGGAGGAATATGAAGAAAGGAGAACGAATGCCAAGAGACTTAGCTGAAGCTAGAGGGAGGTGTAGGTGGCTGTGATGGGTTTTTGACCTCTACTTAAGAGCGCCCTGATGACAGTAACACGCACAGTGGAATCCTCAGCTCACTTGTCAGCTCACCCACGCACAGCGTTGACTATCACAAGTGGGAGCTGTTCTGTGCCACTCACTGCTTTTGTTTTACATATTTTAAATGTATCGCTTAGTTTTGTATAGGTAATATGTTCACACAGTTCAAAATTCAAGAGGTAAAAAATTGTATGCAGTAAAAGTCTCCTTTCCACCCCAATCCTGCAGCCACCTGGTTTCCTTCTAAATGGGCAACCATTGTTTATCTTAAAGTTGATAAATATAAGCAATATGTTGGTATATAATATTCTTTCTGTAACTTGATTTTTTTATATCAAAACACGTCTTAAGGGTTATTCTGTAGCAGTGTTTATCATATTTCTCCTGTTTTTTTTATTGCTTAGTATTCCGCTATATTAAAGATATATTCTCCATTGATGAACATTTGGGGGTATTATTTTTCAGTATTTTCTTCTTAAGAATTGTGCTGTAATCAGTACCTTGTATATGTGTCATTTTGCAAGAATGCAGGCCTTTCCTTAAATCAAATTCTAAGAGTTTTACACGTTTCAAACTTTAATAGACATTACCAAGCTACCAACCCATCAGCCAGTGTTTCTTTCACTCTCACCAAAACAGTGTATTATCAAAGTTGTTTATCTTTTCCAAGATAATACATTAAAGAAAATCAGAGCATAAGACAAATTTTCATTTCTCTTATTATTGAATAAGTTGAGCATTTTTTTCTATATTTTAAGAGCCATTAACATTTACTTTTTCTGTATATTTCCATGTATATTATTTCACCCCAAGTTCCTAGTGAGTTGTTGGTGTTTTTCTTAGGAGTAGAGTGGTTTTTAAATTCAAAACATGTTTGAAAAGTTCCTTTGGGGCAAATACACTTTTTTCTATATAATTCCAGTAAATTTCTGCAGAGTAGAAGAAAACTTTCCCTTTTAATTTGTGTTGGGTTATAAACTTGTATTAGAACCCAATTACCATTCTTTAGTGGTGCCGGGCTGACCTGAGCAGCCATCCCTTACAGTGTGCGGTAAATGTCTGTAAAGTGAAGTGCATGCTTATATTTTCAAGAAATGGGATAGTAGTTAAGCAATAACATTTAGAAAAAAAATCCTAATCTATAAAAATCAGAAAAACCTTTATTAGCAGTAAAGTTCTTGTACAAGAGCATTATTTCTCACACATTAGGGAATTGTAAAACCTTTGGTAATTTAGGAACATTTTTTTATTTGAGATTGTAACATTTTAGATTTTGGTATTGCTTCTAATGTGCCAAGTCCAGCATTGTCATTTCTCCTAGAAATCCTGAGAGGGAAAATATGGTAGAGGTTAATAGCTAGCTAAAGGTAGATTTCACCAGGTTGTTCCTCTAATGATGTGTTTTATAGGTAGCATATGGTAGCACAGTTATGTTAACTGTGGGTGAATTTTTCCTTGTGAACTTTTGTTGAAAGTTCTACATTTTAATTAGTGTCTGGTATGAACCATTACTTTCAAGTAGGAAAATTATTTGCTCTACCCTACTACATATTTACTATAGAACAAGAAATATAGAGATTGTCAGTAAGGGCTAAGTCACCCATGATACCCAACTTGGAATTCTCTCTAACTAGTGGTTTGAGAGAAACTCCATTTTTCTCCCATGACATCAGAAAATCAGTGCTGAACTTTGAGTATCAGTTGCCTCCAAGTAATACTGTGTGTGTGTGTGTGTGTGTGTGTGTGTGTGTGTGTGTGTGTGTGTGTTTGACGGGGGTTGTTTGTTTGTTTGTTTTTGTCCCATTATTTTTTTAAATTTAAATTCTTTATTGTTTAAAATATTACATAAGCCTCCTTTGCCCCCATCAGCCCCTCCCCGGCCACTCCCACCCCCCCAGGACAAGCCCCCACTGCCCCCGTGTCTGTGTCCATTGGTTATGCAAATATGCGTGCATATAAGTCCTTTGGTTGATCTCTTACCCTCCCACACACACTCCCCTGCCTTTCCTCTAAGGTTGGACTGTCTGGTATTTCTCTGTCTCTGGATCTATTTTTGCTCATCAGTTTATGTTGTTCATTATATTCCACAAATGAGTGAGATCATTTACTTACTTCACTTAGCATAATGCTTTCCAGTTCCATCCATGCTGTTGCAAATGGTAAGAGTTCCTTCCTTATTACAGCAGCATAGTATTCCATTGTGTAGATGTACCGCTGTTTTTTAACCCACTCATCTGCTGATGGACACTTAGGCTTTTTCCAAATCTTATCTATTGTAAATTGTGTTGCTATGAACATAGGGGTGCATATATCCTTTCTGATTGGTGTTTCTGATTTCTCAGGATATATTCCTGGAAGTGGGATCACTGGGTCAAATGGGAGTTCCACTTTTAATTTTTTGAGCAAACTCCACCATGTTTTCCACAGTGGCTACACCAGTCTGCATCCCCACCAGCAGTGCAGGAGGGTTCCTTTTTCTCCACATCCTCACCAGCACTTATTGTTTGTTGATTTGTTGATGATAGCCATTCTGAGAGGTGTGAGATGGCATCTCATTGTCATTTTGATTTGCATCCCTGGGGATGATTAGTGACTTTGAACATGTTTTCATATGTCTCTTGGCCTTCTTATGTCCTCTTTCGACCAGTGTCTATTTAGGTCCGTTGCCAATTTTTTGATTGGGTTGTTTATCTTCCTTTTGTTAAGTTGTATGAGTTCCCTGTAAATGTTGGAGATTAAACCCCTATTGGAGATAACATTGGCAAATATGTTCTCCCATGCAGTGGGCTTTCTTGTTGTTTTGTTGATGGTTTCTTTTGCTGTGCAAAAGCTTTTTATTTTGATGTAGTCCCATTTGTTTATTTTCTCCTTAGTTTCCATTGACCTAGGAGCTGTATCGGTAAAGATATTGCTACAACATATGTCTGATATTTTGCTACCTATGGATTCTTCTAAGATTTTTATGTTTCCCATCTTACGTTTAAGTCATTTATCCATTTTGAGTTTATTTTTGTGTATGGTGTGAGTTAGTGTTCTAGTTTCATTTTTTTTTTTTCGCATGTATCTGTCCAATTTTCCCAGCACCAAAGACTGTCTTGACTCCATTGTATGCTCTTGCCTCCTTTGTCAAATATTAATTGAGCATAATGGCTTGGGTCAACTTCTGGGTTCTCTGTTCTGTTCTATTGATCTATATGTCTGTCAGTACCAGGCAGTTTTGAGCACAGTGGCTTTGTAATATAGCTTGATATCTGGTATTGTGATCCTTCCAAGTTTGTTCTTCTGTCTCAGGATTGCTGCGGCTATTCGGAGTCTTTTTTTATTTCATATGAATTTTTGGAAAGTTTGTTCTAGGTCTGTGAAATATGCCGTTGGTATTTTAATGGGGATGGCATTGAATCTATAGATTGCTTTTGGTAGTATGGACATTTAATTATGTTGATTCTACCAATCCATGAACACGGTATATTCTTCCATTTGTTTATGTCTTCCTCTATCTCTCACTTTTTTCAATGTCCTGTAGTTTTTCCAAGTACAGGTCTTTTTCTTCCTAGTTAAGTTTATTCCTAGGTATCTTAATTTTATTTTTTTGCAATGGTAAATGGGATGTGTGGGTTTTTTTTAGTTTCTCTTCCTGTGAGTTCATTATTGGTATATAAAAATGCCAGAGATTTCTGTGTGTTAATTTTGTATCCTGCTACATTGCCAAATTCATTTATTATATTGTGTGTGTTCTTTATTCTAAAATTTATTGATAGATTACAGATACATAGGTAGATTTTATAATTCTTTTTATTCATTGTTAATCTCTAATCACTTTCATACACAGCAAAAAAAAATTTCTATCATTTTTCTGAGATCACTTTCATTCAAATACTTGGAAACTTGCTCTTAACTCTGGTTTGTTTTGTTGCTTGTGTACTTCAGTCAGCATTTATTATGTCGTTAGTGTGTGCTAGCGATTTTCTTACTACACCTCCTCTAATTCTCACAACCACCCAAAGAAGTCGGACTATCATTAGCCCATTTTGCATATATAGAAACTATGGCTCTGGAAAGTCAAGTAATTTGCTTAAGATCACCCTACCAGTAAGTAGCAGAGTTAGACCTTGAACTCGGGCTTATGTGATTCCAAACACATAATAACTATAACCACTATGCATACAGCCTACTTAGCAATGGAGCCCTTTTTCAAATAAAATCTTACAGAGAACCATGAGTGATAGTCAAAATATTTTATAATCAACATAGCCAAATCACTGAACAATCATAAAAAGGGCACACACTAATCTGAACAGATGTCTACAACCAATGTTTGAATATGAGCTCAATAAATTTAGAAAGACAGCCCTGGCTGGTGTGTGGTGTGGCTCAGTTGTTAGCTACTCATCCTGTGCACCAAAACACCAAAAGACAGGGCACATGCCCGGGTTGTGGGCTCAATCCCCAGTAGGGGGTGTGCAGAAAGCAGCCATTGGATGTTTCTCTCTCACATCGATGTTTCCCTCTCCCCTCCTCTCTCTATAAAAATAAAATAAAAACATACTTTTAACAAGAATTTTTAAAAATTAAATTAATTAATTAATTTAGAAAAATAAAATGAAATAGTCTGAAGCTACTACAAAGACCCATGACTCACCTTATGGCCTTCCCATCACAAACTTTTAGAAAAAGCTTATTCCATCCTTCCAGTCTCTACCTTACAAAAACAGGGGTTTGATATTTTTAAAAAACCTCTCATAAAGCCTCATTTTATTTGTATTATTTTATAATCTAATATGAGCTCCTGATCTTCTTATTTGTATTCTTCCCAAGTAATTGGAGATGAAGATATAGATTCATTCAAATCCCTTTCAAATGTCTTTTGACTAGACCTACTTCTAATTTTTTAGTATTGTTTCATAGGAAGTCTGTCCTTGTACATTTTAACATACAACTGCTGGGAAATATATGCTTGTCTTTTATGGTCATTTACTGGAGAGTCACAACTATCTACACTAATAAAAGAGTAAGATGCAAATTGACCATACCTTCACAACACCTACAAGCCAATCAGGAGTGAGTATGCAAATTAACCCAACAAAGATGGCAGGTTAATTTGTATGCAGGCGCCAAGTGGCTGGGTGCGAGGTTGGATGTTTGCGTCATCGCCATGCAATGACACATGCGTTCCACACCATCCCAGGCGCTCTGGGCCTCTGGGCAGTGTGGGAAAGTGGAAAGGCGGCTCTGGGTCAGAGCAAAAAGGCAGCTCCGGCTAGAGCGAAGGCAGTGCCAGCAGCCAGGGGAAGGAAGGCCCATTCTTGCACAAATCTTCGTACATCGGGCCTCTAGTATGCTTATAAGTTTCCACTAGCTCAAAATTACTTTCTTTTTTAAAGTGCTAAATAGAGAATATAATGTCCAAAAAATGATTTGGCTTTACATATTTATGATTCACTTATTTAAATAATTACCAGATGCATATCACAGTGGCATGATGTCCCTTGGATGTTGCTCTTACTGTGAGAAAATCATACAACATCTAGAGGAAAGCTTGGCAATTGTGAAAACTTGTGTATTGAGGCCTCAATACAACAGTGATTGAGCTAGTTAGCATTTCAATTTCTCTTTTTTCAGAAAGTACTTGTGTTAGCTTACTATACAAAGAAACATAGCTAGAATGAGAGCAAAGGAATTCAAGGCAACAAGGAAATTGAATAGAAAAGGGATAGAGAAAGTAAGATGGGGGAGAAGAAATTGAGTAAATCAGAAAGCTTGTTCTGTGCTTCCTGGTATTTTGTGCTTACAAGGAGCCAAGGTGAGCAGAGAAATGGAATTCATTTACCCAGCTCACAATGCTAATTTTAAATAATACTGATTCATGAGAAGGTAAGTCTTTTATTACTGTTGAGCTCTAAAAGATATTTGCTACATAAGAATCTGTATAAAGAGTATCAATATCTTTTGAGGTCACTGATTTGGGAATATAAATATAATTTTGGGAGCATACTATATACAAAAGCAATGGCTCTGTTTTTGTTTCAAATACATAACTTTTGCAGGTTTTTATCTTGGGGTGCTTGCATGGTGAATGTGATATTAATGCTTATGGTATCATCATACACATATTTAATCTCTGGGAAATTTTTATTTCTTAATTCATGGCATGCGGCACATTTTTATTACATCCCTGTTCTATGCCAGACACTGTGTTAGGATCTGGGAATGTAATCCAAAATAGTCATTCTCTCCCTTTGTGAGGATGCAAGCTCAAAAATTAAAATAAAATGTGGTATGTGGTTCAGTGAAGGAAGATAAGATGCTATGACATTTTGACAGCATCTAGAGCTGTCAAATGAACCAGTACATATTTTGAAATGGGGATCAACATAGGTTACCGAGATTTTAATTAACCAAGAAAGGATCTTCAAAAGAGAAAAAAAAAAAGAGGAAACACTGCCTTCTAACAAACAAAATTCCATTTGAAGGACATTTTAAATTAAAAATGTAGGAAGAACATAGTCTTGGGATGAAATATGGACTGTCACTAAAAAAGATAATAGACAAGGATAATTGGCAATCTTAACCCAAAATATATGTAATGTTTTAGCTGAAGAAAAATTACAACACCTGATCTTTATTACAATTGTAGAAAGTGCTACACAAAGTATAGTGCTATGATAGTTAATAACTAGAGGGGGCTACTTCAGAGTGAACATGGAACTCTACTAGAAAAGGTAGAATATTTATAATGAGGCCCAAAGGATAAGCATAAATTAGATGTGCAACAAGGAAAAAACAAAACTTTCCCTGTTAGAAATGTTTAACTTTTTCTCCCCTGTAGTACTGGACTGTGGTTATTGTAAAAAGTTACCACAGATTTAGTGGCTTAAACAACACGATTTATGATCTCAGAGTTGTACTGTACTACAATTAAGGTGTCTGCAGGGCTGTATTCCTTCTGGAGGCTCTAGGGAGAATCTATTTCCTTGCCTTTTCCAGCTGCCAGAGGCTGCCTGCATTCCTTAGCTCATGGCCCTTTTCTCCATCTTCAAATCCACAGTGTAGCATCTTTCAATCTGACTATGACATTGACTCTTTCCCCTCCCTACTCCACATTCAAAGAACCCTTAGGATTTCGTTGAGCCCACCCAAATAATCCTATATAATAAAGAGTTAATATGCAAATTAACCCTCACACCCTCACAAGATGGCTACCTACAACCAGGCTGGCAGGGGAGTTAGTGAGGGACGACTAAACAGCAGGCTGTGTGGGGCGACCAGGCCAGCAAGGGGGGCAGTTAGGGGCAACCAGGCTGGTAGAAGGGGGAAGTTGGGGCAACCAGGCCGGCAGGGGGGGCAGTTGGGGGCAACCAGGTCAGCGGTGGGGGGGGCAGTTGGGGGTGACCAGACTGACAAGGGGGAGCAGTAAGGGGTGACCAGGCTGGCGGGGATGGGGGCAGTTAGGGGTAACCAGGCCGGCAGGGAGGGGGAAGTTGGGGGTGACCTGGCTGGCAGCAGGGGGCAGTTAGGGGCAACCAGTCCAGCATGGGGGGCAGTTAGGGACGACCAGGCAGGCAGGTAAGCGATTAGGAGCCAGCAATCCAGGATTGTGAGAGGGAGGTCCGACTATGGTTTAGGCCCGATCCCCAGGAATCAGACATCCCCCAAGAGTTTCTGGATTGGAGAGGGTGCAGGCTGGGCTGAGGGCCCCCACCCCCCATGCATGATTTTCATGCACCGGGCCTGTAGTTCAGAATAATCTCCTTATTTGAAAGGCAGCTGATTAGCCACCATGTTTCCATCTGCAACCTTAATCCTCCTTGCCATGTTACATAACTTCCTCACAGGTTCCAGGGAGTAGGATTTAGACATCTTTGGGAAGCCATTACTCTGCCTGCCACACCCTCTGCCTAATGGAGTCCAGGATATGTGCTAACCCCTGCCTTCTGAATACTGGCTCGCCAAAGATTGTGAAGGCTGTGCAATATTACCTTACTTGCAAGCTAACAGGGCAGCCTGCTGGAGGTCATGGATGGCAATGGAAGACATGAGACTCCTGGGTCAGAAACAAAGTACTTCATTATTCAGGGCACAGCAGCAGCATAAGCATCACCACATTTGCATCAGCTCCCCTTGTCTCCAAGTCCCATGGAGGTGATACAGGTGAGGCCTGATGGATGCCTGCACATATCATAGACTGTGTTGTAGGAGAGGAACCTCAAGCTCACCAAACTTGAATTGTTTATGACGGTGAGTAAGCATGCCTCTCTTTTTCTCCCAGAGGGAGACACTACCTCTCTCTTTCCCAAGGCTGTTCAATATACAAACTTCCTTGAAAAGACTACCTTGTTGGCAAGACATGCAAAAGAAGTTTGAGATCCTTGGAAAATTGTTCTCCAATATCTTTCTGCTGCATCTGCATTGAGTTAGCCTGGTCTGCAGTTTCTCAAATGTAGGACTAGTTCTTTGAAAATGATTTTAAAATCAGTTTGTTTTAAGTTAAAAGATTTGGCTTTCTCTTTTTAAATACCATTTTTTCCCCATTTCTTTACTTGTTCAACTGAGCCTCCATTTATTTATACACTGTATTGAAATATTTCTCTAGTGCCTACTCTATTTCTAGTTATTGTCTTATCAGAGAATTCTATATGAAAACATGTTGACTTTTTGGCTAATTAAATAAATTACTAACGCAAAATGACAACTTGACCTCAGTTCATAATGAGGAAACAAATATTAGCAAATTTTCTAATTAGGGCCCTGATACAAATAGGTAATTATGAAGAAAAAACCAGGTGCTAATATTCCCTTGATGTGAAATGACATTCTGTATAAACAGTGACTGAGAGGGGGCCTTCACTAAGAAGTGGAAGACAGCCAAATCCATTTCTACACATTAAATTAAACCCATTCTGAAAGCAAGTAATGGTTGCAACAAGAGAAAGAAACAAATGATTATATAAACAAGTGATTACATTAAAAGTATCAACATTTGTGAATTTACTAATGGATTTACACCCCCTTTTTCTTACATTCTCCTAAGTTAAAGCTACTGCTTATATATGTTCTTAGTTTTAAGGGTAAAGAAAGCTACAAGGAAAATATTAAAGTATCTAATGATAAAAATGAGCTAGGTCAGAAGAAAAAAAAGTAAAAAGAAATGTATTCTATCTTCTATATGCAGAAGTGATGGTGGTAGATACATATCAACAAGACATATTGTTTGAGTAACTTTTTCCCCATAAGTTGTAATACATAAGGTGAGTTGTCAGTATCCTCCCATCCTCCTAAGACCAATATTATGATGTCAGACCGAGGGAAAGGTGGCAGACTTTATTCATAAAAGAGTTGCTCACAAGCCAACTAGATTGTATTTATATTCTATCAATTACAATCTTCCCACTCAATTTGTTAACCCATTGACGGTTCTGGACAAAATTGTGGTAAAGCACTATCCCTACTTTTGCCATACCCTTGTGCTGTAATAAATTATTGCTCCTATGTTAAATTTATCAATTTAAATATATTAACAAAAGAAGCACTTACAAATTGCCAAGGAGCATGACAAACTACAGCAGCTTTCCTTGATAGGTAAATGCTGCAGCAATTCAGTGGGGGGCATTTAGCAATTGCTATCAGAAACCCTGAGTTTTAAATCTTCGCTCCTCCAATCCAATCTCAGTGAGCTCTACTAGTAAGTCTGGGTTTCCTGAATGAAAATGTGTTGCTCTGTCTCTAATCTCAAGGTGGCATGATACGATATCTGTGAAACCAACCTTGACTCCTACATGTAAGGTGGTGGTTGGTTTTTTTTTATCTGGATTTCATCCTTTTCGTTTTATTTTTGTTCTGGAATTTTCTTTGCAGGAGTTCTGTAGCACTTGTTAACAGCAGGCTTTTTAGTACATAGCACAGTTGAGAAACTAGGAGTGTGATCCACAATTTATGACCTGCTTGGGTCAGAAGTCTCAGTGCGGGTCTCGCAATCCCAGCCAAGCCTTCCGCCCTGCTCTGCAGAGAGGGCTGCCCGGCTGGCTCCAGGAGGAGCCACACTTCTGCAATTTATTGGCACTTCCCCACGTCCTCCTGCCTGCCTGCTGCCCAGTCTCTTCCCTCTTGCTCATCATTTTCCCTTTAGTGCCTTCCTCACTCTCCATTTCAACAAGGCTTACTGTAATATTCCCCTGACCATGAAAGCTCCTCCTCCTTGCTTTTCACATTCCCAATACAAACTGCCACAACCGTTTCTATTTTGTTTGTTTGTTTTGTTTTGTTTGTTTGTTAGTCCTCACCTGAGGATATGTTTTTTCATTGATTTTTAGAGAGTGTGAGAGGGAGGGAGGGAGAGAGGAAGGAGGGCGGGAGGGAGAGAAACACTGATGTGAAAGAGACACTTCGACTGGTTGCCTCCCATTCACGCCCAAGCAGGCTGAGAATAAAAACCTGCAACCCAGCTTGATGGAGAATTGAACCCGAGACCCTTGGGTGGGCAGACCAATGCTCCAACCATTTAGCAACACTGGCCAGGGCCACCACCATTTCTTCAGCTCCCCTCAAGCCACAGAGACTCCCCTGTCCAGTACTTCTGCTGGCTGGCTTCCTGCAGAAACAAGTGGGTTTCTATCCTTGTCTTCACTGGTGGCTGTCCTTGACACAGAGGTCATACTCTCCATCTCGGCTGTTAACTCCATGGCTTCCTCTGCCTCCCAGTTTTGTCCCAAAGCTTCTTTTAGGTACTAATTTCCTCAGCTGTCCACAGATAACATTTCAGTAGCTACGCCGAGATAAACGTGCAGGGACCATCTGGTGTGGCCTCCTGCCTCTGGAGGAGGAGAGACGGGGTCACACAAGTTGTGTGTTTTCACGTCCACTTTCACTGTTTCCACTAACTTCTAGTCACAACCTGAAGTGAATTATTGCTCCGAAAGTAAGCTCTTCCCTTATGTCCAAACTCATTCTGGTTTGAGTCTGATTTTTACTCTGGAAAGCTTGTCTCTGATTTGGGCAAAAGATAGAGGGAATCTCAAAGTTCAAAAGTTATCTGGTCCAATTACACATCTACTATTTCAAGAATATTTTTAAAATTATCTTTATTGTTGAAAGTATTACAGATGTCCCTTTTTTTTCCCCATTGACTCCCTTCACCCCACACGGGCCCCTCCCAGACCTTCACCACACTATTGTCTGTGTCCATGGGCTATTCATATATGCAGATACATTCCCTGGTGAATCTCTTTTTAAAATACCATCACCTCGCCAAAACCGGTTTGGCTCAGTGGATAGAGCGTCGGCCTGCGGACTGAAAGGTCCCAGGTTCGAGTCTGGTCAAGGGCAAGTACCTTGGTTGTGGGCACATCCCCAGTAGGGGATGTGCAAGAGGCAGCTGATCTATGTTTCTCTCTCATCGATGTTTCTAACTCTCTATCCCTCTCTCTTCCTCTCTGTAAAAAATCAATAAAATATATTTTTAAAAAATAAAATAAATAAAATACCATCACCTCCAGTGGGATGTGCAGCCTGAAAAGGAGTTCACTTCATTATAGGTGGTCTGTCCATCCCTAAACATCTCTGAATTCACTGAAATCTGCCTTCTTGAATGTTCCATCCTCTTGTTATACTCTCTCCCATCAGGATGTCACAGTAGCTTCTGGGGTCAGCTCTCGCCTGTCTAGCACCATTTGTACTGCTTCTCTAGCACCCAGCACAGGCTCCTAAAACACAGTAGGCTCTTAAGAAACACTTAAGAATGAATGAATGAATGAATGAGGTCTCTTCTACAGGATAGCACCTTGTATCTAAAACATTTATGAATACTTTCTTCAGGCCATAAGTTCTTAATTCTCATAGAGAAAAGTTTAAAGTTCAATACAATATGTCTAAATTCAAAACATCAAAAAAAGATATGAAAATATATTTTATGTATATAGTTAGATGTAATCATCCTACATAATAAAAAGGCAATATGCAAATTGCATCACTCCGCTACGCCCACGATTGGGCCGGCTGGAGGCGCGGGGGGCGGGACTCAGGGTGGCCGATTGGCTGGCGGTAGGAGCGGGGGGGCGGGGACTCGCGAGTCCCCGACTCCCGCTCCTCCCACCGGCCGTTAGGCCAACGCTGCGGAAGGACCCATGGGGCCGGTGGAAGACGCTGGTGGTGGCTGATTGCGTGGCTGCTGGCAGCAGTTTTCCGCCAGCACCAGTTTTCCTCTGGCCACCCGCCCGATCGGAGCGCCTCCCGGATCGGAGTTCCTCTCGGGGTAGCCGATCGCGCTGGCGGGAGGCGCTCTGATCAGGGGTGGCCAGAGGAAAACTGGTGCTGGCGGAAAACTGCTGCCGGCAGCCAGGTGAAAGTCTATTGCACGAAACTTCGTGCAACGGGTTTCTAGTATAAATATAATTCACTTAATCTACTTTTCTAAATAAGGCTACATGAAAGTATAGAGCATGAGTAAACTAATTAAAGGCAGGCATTAACTTTTAAGAAATATACTTGGGCACTAAAAATCTACTCACTATTAAGTGGTTTTATTTAGTATTATTAAATTATTGTTTTATTTTTATACAGAAGCTTTGTTATCATATCATTAAACTATTTTTAAAAGAAAAATTTGGCCCTGGCCGGTTTGGCTCAGTGGATAGAGCATTGGCCTGCAGACTCAAGGGTCCCAGGTTCAATTCCAGTCAGGGGCATGTGCCTTGGCTGCGGGCACATCCCCAGTGGGGGGGGGGTGCAGGAGGCAGTTGATCGATGTTTCTCTCTCATCGATGTTTCTGACTCTCTATCCCTCTCCCTTCCTCTCTGTAAAAAATCAATAAAATATTTTAAAAAAGAAAAATTTGGACCACAATTCTACCACCCTTCTGCATGTTACCATTTTTCTGTTTTTCCTCATCTTGTTCATATATAAAAATAAGTTTAAGTTATTGTAAGTATATGGTATACATTTTGTATTATACTTTTTCAATTAAAATTATAGTGTGCATGGTTTTCATATTATCATTAATCTTTATTACTATAATTTCATGGGCTTAATAGTACACCATCAATTTGATATATCATAACCATTTCCCAATTAGCACTGATTTAAAATGTTTCTAGATTTTTTCTTACACAGAATGTTTTAGGAATATTATATACATATAGATTTAATATTAAAATATTTTAAACTATTAAAAATATAGATATTTTAAATATCTTGCCATATTTCCTTCTCTTGATTAGCATTTAAAAGGATTTTTAAGTTTCCATATGTATGAATTATGCATATATATATATATATATATATATATATGCTATTTATTTCTAGTTTTATATGTAGTGAAGGGTTGAAGCCTATAAAACTTTGACTTTTAATTAGAATTATTTATCAATCCCTAAAACATTACTATTTTTATAAATGTCATAAGTATACTTTAAATGACATAATTTCATTTTAAAATGACTAGTATTTTTTTTTCATTTCAAAATATTTATAAATACCTAATTGATGCTAGGTACTATGCTAGGAACTGGTGATGCAAAAATGAACAACGAAGATCCCTGCCCTTAGGGGATCTGAAGTCTAACAAGGAATAAAGAAGAGAAAATAAACTGTCATGTGTTATGGTTGGATGGTCCGAGGCACTACTACCCTTAGACTCTGGCAATAAAAGACTACTTGCCCCTGGCCCAAGGTTGCAAAGGACTCCACTCTGGCCCTCCTCCACCTGTTCCCCTTCTCACCAGGCAAAGAGACCATGGGAATCTGTGGGGCATCCTGGATACACCCCTTTGGAGCCCATAACCCCCACTAGACTCCCTCAGGGTAGCAGGGATGCCAGAATTCTTTGATCAAATAGTTCAAATCCACTTCTAGGACCAGAGCAGACTTTTCTAGATCCACCCTCCAGAAAATGGAGGTTGTATTTATGTCCATTGGTGGATACACAAACTCAGTGCTTGGGGAGGTTGTGAACAGGGTTTGAATGCATCATCTGGGCTGTCTCCACACCTGCAGGAGAAGCTGCTCACAGTTCCGCATGGAGGTAGGAGTGGAAGAGGAAAGAGGAGTGGCCAGATTGAGAACAAGGAGCTGGGGCCACTTCTTTCCAAAGTCATTGTTCTAGGGCAGAACTCCAAAGATCCTGGAAATTCTAATTTGAACCTAGTTTTCCAGGTGGTTTTGAGGATATATTTGTCAAGGTAGGAGGATGGAACTTATTTGATGGTTTGTTAGCTTGATTTATAGCTTTATAAAATATTTAGACATATGGAATGTGGGCCTTCATTTGTATTCTTGCCCCAGGCCCTGCAAATGTTGGGGCAGGCCTGGTACAAGGTGCTATGGGGACACCTCACAGGGAGATCTAAGCTTATACAAGGTTATGTAGAAGGCCTCTCAGAGTAAATCGTGGTTCTGCAGAGTAGGTTTAGCAGAGTAGGCTCTGCCATAGATATTCTACTTACGTTATCCACTACCTTTGTAGGCTTAAGGTGAAAAAGTCATACGCTCATCTTAATAGATGCCAAAGAAATGCATTTGATAAAATTCATTAGCTCCTAATAACAACAACATACTTAGCATAATAAATGGTATTTATATGAAACTAAATACTGACATCTTTCTTGAAAGGTAAGTACTGGCAGTGTTGCTTTTAACTTTTTTTTTTTTTTCTGCTTTTTCTTTTTCTTTTTTGTTTAAAGTATTACATATGTCTTCTTTTTCCCCCATCGACCCCTCCCCGGCTACTCCCACCCCCCAGGACAAGCCCCACCACCCCAGTGTTCCTGTCCATTGGTTATGTTAATATGCCTATATACAAGTCCTTTGATTGATCTCTTACTCCCCCACCATCCCCTCCCCTGCCCTCTGAAGTTGGACCGTCTGTTCGGTGTTTCTTTATCTCTGGATATATTTTTGTTCATCAGTTTACATTGTTCATTATATTCCACAAATGAATGAGATCATGTGATATTTATCTTTCTCTGACTGGCTTATTTTGCTTAGCATAATGCTCTCCAGGTCCATCCATGCTGTTGCAAATAGTAAGAGTTCTTTCCTTTTTACTGCAGTGTAGTTTTCCATTGTGTAGACGTATCACTGTTTTTAATCCACTCATCTGCTGATAGGCACTTAGGCTGTTTCCAAATCTTAGCTATTGTAAATTGTGCTGCTATGAACATAGGGGTGCATATATCCTTTCTGATTGATGTTTCTGTTTTCTTGGAATATATTCCTAGAAGTGGGATTACTGGGTCAAATGGGAGTTTCATTTTTAACTTTTTGAGGAAAGTCCATACCATTTTCCACAGTGGCTGCACCCATCTGCATTCCCAAAACTTTAACCTAAGACAAGAAGGCAACTATTTCACATGGGTCTTAACTATTCAGCCAGTGCATTTTGGCAGATGTTCATTTCTTTTTTTCCTTTTCTAGTAGTGTTTTCATTTACTCCACCACTTTTTTGTTGTTGTTGTTAATCCTCACATGATGATATTTTTCCATTAATTTTTAGAGAAAGTGGCAAGGAGGGTAAGAGAGAGAGACACATCTATTTGTTGTCATCCTCTCATGGCCACCAGGGATTGAGCCTGCAACCAAGATAGAGGTATGTTCTATCCCTAGACCAGAATCGAACTTGGGACCCTTCAGCCCATTGGTTGACATTCTATCCACTGAGCCAAACCAGCTAGGACACTCCACTACTTCTTTAAAGTCTTCTTCTTCTTTTTTTTCAGACACAGAGAGAGAGAAACACCAATGTAAGAAAGAAAAATGCCATCAGTTGCTTCCCACACATGCCCCAACTGGTGATCAAACACACAATCTCTTTGGTGTATGGGACAAGGTACCAACCAACTGAGCCATCTGACCAGGGCCAAAGTCTTTTACCTCGTTCTGGTTTGTTGTCATTGTTGTTGGTGGTCTCTACTCTGTCTTGAAGACATGAGTTCCATAAATGACTACCTACTTGCTAAAATGCACTTTTTTTTTTTAAATCTCAAATTTGTTTCTTTCAAGATCCAATGGCAGCCTCCATTTCCCTCTTTATGATTTTTTTTATTTGTTTCGTCAACCATTGTCTGGAGCTGGTATTTAGACCAGGAAGCAGCTCATTACTCTCCCAAATGGTTACTGTGTCTCGATTATTAATCTGCATCAGCTGGAGACAAATAGCATTCCCTACACCCTCCAGTCTTAACACATAATCAGGAACTTGGCAAAGGAGGAGAGTGGTGGTGGAAGTTCTGGCCTGGCTGGCTATGAGGAACAAGCAGTTAATCGAATATAAACAGGTCAGATGGCATTTTTAATTTGAGTCAGAATACAAGTCTATTTTAAAGTTGTTTTCCTGGTCACTGCCAGGCATCTGCTAGCTACTGTGTTTGCAGATTCATTCTCTCTCTCTCTCTCTCTCTCTCTCTCTCTCTCTCTCTCTCTCTCTTTCTCTTTCTCGCTCATAATTCTAAACTAGAAATTCCCAGATAAGATTTTGATATTTGACATTTGAGGAAGGACTGTTATTAAACAATGACTAATGGAAAGGTAAGACATCTTTATGAAATAGCAGTTTTGAGGTTGCTCTCAAGTTTTACAATAGAACCCTTGAGAACTGGGATGCTGCCTGTTCTCACAGAACGTTTTCTGATAAAATATTTCATTCCAAGCTTTTATAGGTATGTCTCTTCTCCCCCACAATTTAGGACCTGTGATTATTTTTGGATATCAAGCATATTTATACTGAGCTCTCCTCCATGAACTAGCAGTCAGGACTTGAAGATGTGTGCTTATGATCCTCCCTGCAGTACCATTTTATAAGTTCATAAATCAAGAATTTCATTCAGAATTTGTCTGGTGGTGCCCTAGTCACTTAAATTCAAAGCCGAGGCAAGATCAGAAATTGCCTCAAACTGATTCTCCCATTGTTCATCAAGTATAATGTTGACAATGAAAGAGATCCCTAAGATACTGTTTCTATAAAACAACAAAATTCTCCACAGTGGTTTACCCCTGTGTCTCCACTGGACCTCACCTCCAGGACCTCAGTCCCTCCTTTCTTCTCCATCCCCATTACACCCACAGCTCTAGGTCTCTGAAAGGATAAGCAAATGACAGGTGAAGGGCACTGAGATGGCTTCATCTAGCATTTTGGAGTTTCAACCTGAAAGACCATCCTTGGTTTGTCCTCCTCGAAGGAGAGCCCTTTATTCAACTCTGTGGTTTGTTTGCCTGCTTTATGACTCTCCAGTCTTTGTCTGGTCTCTAACTACTTGCTCTTCTGAAGAATGTCTTCCCTCTTTTCTGACTCCTCCCTTCTGAAAGGTCTTCAGTACATTCTGGTCAAAGGAGTCCTGTCTGGGCCTAGGGAATCTCTTACCTTAAGGCAGTGCCAAAATGCAAGACTTTGTGTTCTGTCCCCTTCCACTTTGTGTTCTGTTCTAGAAAATCAAGTCACAAACAATCCCACACACTGAGTGGTAATCAAAAGGAAGAAAGTTAAAATTGCAAATAATCCTATGACTGGACAATGGTAAACATTGTTGATACTTTAGGATATGAATGGCATGGTATGGTGTGGTATAGTATAGTATAAGTAATACATGGGACATAATTATACTAAACATTTATTTATTGTTTATGTAAAATTCAAATTTAACTGGGTATCGGGTATTTTTATTTTCTAAATCTGGCAACCCCAAAATAGCTTTATTCCTCACAGGCTTGTTTTCTTTTACATATACACTCACTAATATTCTCAGATTTTCAAATATTAAGAACCAGTAAATAAAATGTTGGCAGGCTAAAAGCTTATAAAGAAGAGATAAAGTAAATTCATGTGGAAAAGGTATAATAATATCATTGCTTTTTTTTTTCCTAGTGCATACAAAAATGAGACATGCCATTTTTGTAACCTTCTATAAAGGAAACAATGTTATTTTATCAGTGGCCCTGGGGTTTCATTTTTGGGAAGGGGATTGCAGATTGCTTTATTTCATTAATTTAAAATTTTTTGGCTTATTTTAAACGAGAACCTCATCGTGGACGTAGTTTTTCTTATTTATGTTCACCATAACATTGTCAACGATGCACTCCTTGAACCTAGAAGTGATTTCAAGTCATAATGAGGACTGCATATAAGATATTTGTGATGTGTCAAGCTCACAAGAAATACAGAGAATTGCACCTGAACTATATCAACTATTTATATCAACTCACTGTCAATCTTTTGACAGTATCATATTTCAGACAGTAACTTTATAAATTTGGGCACCTAGAGAAATTCCTTAACAAACTAAAACATTTTCAGGGTGACATTAACAATAGACACTTTTAGATATCACATGCAGGCAAGAATTACAAAATGAATTTATACTGAAAACTTTTGCTAGTTCTTGTAATTAATGTAACCATAATAGATGGAAAACAATGGCCGGAGATTTTCTTCTACTTATCCGCAGACCCATCTCCCTCTATTTTGTCCTCACCAAAGACTAGTGGGGAAGACAGTCATAAAGGCTGGACAATGGAAAGAATCTGCAGCAACTCATTGGGTGTTTATGAAAAGTGACATGGCATCAGGGCTCGCTGGGAGCCAGAAGGAAGATCTGCAATACTAATTAAGGGAAAAGCAATTCTCATTCATCTGGCTTGTTCTGATATCACTTCTTGGCAGTAAAAAGAGACTAAGATAATATGCAAATCTGACAATTAGGAAGTTGATGAGTTAAAGTGGATACTTGATATCACCTTTCTTTTCTGGCCATCAGGCATCTGTGCCATTTTGAATATTATTTTCAGTGTTGAAATAATTTATATGGTCAGAATCACTTCAGTATGGCTCGCAGTAAATATGAGATGGCAGCAACTAATGTCAGAATTAATGCATGTTTCTAGTTGATTCAGTTTTCAAATATATTTAAGCAACTGGTATGTTCTTATCCAAGGAATTCCCTAGCCTAAAAACATGATGTGTTTAACTTTTTCCCCCCTCTACATGTGTTATTTTAACTTTCTCACGTTGGAGGAGGTTCTCAAGAAGACATGACCTCCAGTTGACCTGGGAGCTAGACCCAGGCAATCGGAGGCTTCTCCAGCCCTCCCCTGTCCTTGAAATGTACATTGTACCCACTGTTCTCACAGCCAGGACTATTTCAAGGGTGCAACCCTGAGAAATTAACGTGTTGTTGAAACCATCTGGACCGACCAAATATATGACTAAACCTTGTTAAAGCCTTTAAAACTTTTAAGATTCTGGCGGATGGGTACAGAGATCTTGTGGTCATCCAAATAACCTCACACATCAGTTTCCTTGTTGTTAAACCTGCCACCTACCAATCTAGAGTGGCCTGTGTCTTTCTTCAGTCTCTCCTTGCCTTTTGTGTACAGGTAGTAATTTGTGAACCAATAGCCATGACTGATAAGGGGTAGATTACTATAGAAGAATGTGTACATTTCCTGTCTGGGAGCCAGTACTGTAGTACCAGCAGTGTAGTACCCAGTATTGAACCACTAGAGTAGTTAAAAGTGTAATGGTAAAGAGAATGCCTTCTGAGCTATGTGAGTCTGAATGCAAACTTAGCTGTTTATTATAGCTTTATGACCTTGAGTAAGTTATTTAAGCTGCCTAAGCCTAAATCCTATCTTCTATAAAGTGAAAATAATATTAGTACCTATCTCCCATGGTAATACAAGTAAAGGGCTTAGCACAATTCATGGCATATGTAAAAATATTCAATACATAATTGATATTATTATTGTAAGAAATACTAACAAATTTAAGTTACATTATAGTATACTAGTAATTCACTATGGAAGTGTTACAATCATCACATTTCCTCCTGAGTTTTCTCCCTTCACAGATGACTAGCTAAAATATCAAGGTAGAATTTTTTTTTGCCTTGCTACATTTTCTCCTAGGGGCTGCCATTGTTAGCAGCATATACTAGTAGGCAAACAGGAGATGGGAAGTGATATCTTCATGTTAAACCTGTATTTCCTAAGCAATGTCAATATAGAAACTCACTTTCTATTTGTCTGGGTGAATCTTACCCTTTCTTTCAGAAATGGAAAACATTTTTACAGGGCCTTTAGGAAACTATAATATGAAAGAATTAGTTGGTGAGAGAGAAAATGATCCTTTCCTTCTTGTGCACTTGAACGGAGAGCCATCAAAGTAAGTTATCACCTGTTCTCACATCCCTTAAAATCCTGATTAGTTCTCTAGCAAAAAATACTCCTTTCTGTTATGTCTCAGTACCAGTTCTTGGAAACAGCATGCCTGCTTTTACATTGAAACTTCAATGATTGTGCTTTAAACAAAGTTTTATTGTTGTATGAAGAAATGATTTGCATGTACTATAAAAACTTATTTTCCTCTGCATAGATCCAGAAATATTGCTTTAAAGTCCCTTTCCAAAATTCTGATCCTCTGGTCATTTTATGCCTCTTTTCTCCTAAAATATTGAAATCAGAAAAACAATACTTAAAAAAAAAACACCTCCCACCCCCCCTTCTTTACATTTTTCAACTAAACTCATTAGAGAGTTTCAGTCTAATTTATAATATGAACAATATACTTGGAATCAAACCTTCTGAACAAAACATTTCAGAAAGTATACAAAGATATGGAGAAAGCAGTGAATTTGAAATCAGAAGAATTATTTTTCATTTCTTCCTCTGCATTTATGAACTATGTGACCTTGGACAGATCACTAGCTCTCTTTGAGTCTCAGATTTATTACCCATAAGATGGGAATGAGTGCCTGCCTGACCTGCCTCTTTGAGCTTTGTGAAGAGAAAATAAGGTAACGTATAGAAGTGTTATATAAATTCCAAAGCCCCATAGAAATAAATTTAACAGTGCAGAATTAAATATTCAGCAGCTCTTCAGAAACTCTTTTTACAGGTCCTGAAGAGCTTGCTGCCTTTTACAATTAGGACCACGCACTGCCCGCCATATTGACGGGCTTGGGGATCACTGCTAACTGAACATCAGGCCCCACAGAGTCTTTCTTTGGACATTGAGATGTGCTGATAAGAGAGGGATTATGAAAAAACATACTCATATTTTGCCTGAAAAATTAGTGAACAATTTGCCTTTACCTACTTTGAAGAACAAACTCTTACAAGTCACAATATTGATAATATATTCCTCTCATCTATGTCACATGATATGTTCTTCAAACTTTTTATTATCCCTGATGGCTATAAAATCTGTTTATTAAAAGCTGTTTAAATTGGAGTTTTTTCCAGATTTATAACATTCTATAAAATTTTAGGTGGAAAAAGCATTTCCTACCAATCTAAAACTGCCCCAGACTCATGGGTGTTTCTTTTTTAAAAGGTGTTATTCTCCATAGCACAACATCAAAGTGTTAATTTAAAAATGCATTTTGAGAAAGGAAGTATCTATTGGTATTGCTAATTTAAAAAAAATTTTTTTTTACTAACCAGAATTTTATACCTGATGAAACAGTGTGGAGTAAATGACCACAGAACTCCATTCTTTCTTGGACTAGAAATAGAATTGTCTTGGCATCTGCAAGCATTACTTTAAATATGCACATTGAATATTTCTGAAATGTTTAAAAAGGGAATTTTAGAAGACAGTAAGACATGCCTGGATTTGACCAACTCAAAGTAACACAAGTAACAAATAAATTGAAATAGAGTATACAAACTGATATCAACAATATAATTAGATTGCCTTGGGATCAGATGTGCTAAGTTTGCTTCTTTCTCTCCTCATATTCTTTTTAGAAATATTTACCTCAAAATTGAGGTATTAAACAGATGCAGGTCCCGTTTGAACTAAGAAATAAGAAAGATGGAATTTACCTTAGGACAGTATTTTCCAACATGAATTTCACAAAACTCTAGGCACTCAAGATATCCTTTTTAAAAAAGAATTTGTTGCAGGGACAGGATTATATGGTCAAATAAGTTTGTAAAATATTGAATGCCATATCTTCCTCTTAGATATTTGCAATATGCATTTTATTAAGTTCAATAGCTTTAGTAGCCCCACAGTCAAGCATATCCACAAGCTTATTTGATCTGAGAAATTTTTTGATATAACAACTTAACATGCTGTAGACACAATCTCAGAACTATTTCTGATGAGTGACGTCAGAGGAATGGCAGCATGAAAGACCCCCTTGGTCTCTCCCCAAAATGTATACAAGTTGATCCACTATAACTCAACAAAGGATTCCCTGCTCAACATAGAGGCATGCCTGAGAATTCCACGCATTGAAGCATCTAAAGTTGGGCAAATGGGAACAAACAGGGCAGGTGAGAAGGGAGGAGAACTCAGATGGCCACAGATGCTGCCTTGCAGCCAGGAACTTGTGGCCAGCTCAGCCAAGAGAGGAGAGGAAGTCAGCTGTAGCTAGTGCTTCCTTCGGCTAGGAGGAGCAGAGTATCTCAGTGGGCACACCTTCAGGAGTGTGATGTGCAAACTGTGGCTGAGCCAGCTGAAATACTTGGGTGAGGACACAGTGCCTGGGTTCTGCTGTGGCTGTTCACAGTCAGGCAGTTGGTGTTCCAAACAAAGGATCAGAGCCACAGAGTCCTGCCACCCTGTAGATTCCCAAAACTTGCCTCCTGTCTCCTTGGTGTCAGGAGGAGGAGCACATTATCTGCAAACCGAGAACTATTACAGCAAAATCACTATTTCCCTCTGTGACTAATCCCCCCATGAAGGGGGGAACCCCTGGAGGCCCAAGGTCACCATTACTGAGAGGGCAAAACAAACCACACCCCCAAGCAAGGCAGCTATCTTGACTGCAGCTGTGGAAGTCAGCTTTGGAATTCCACAGTTAAAATTGTGATTCAGTGCCACCTACTGGAAAATAGTAGAAAGACCTCTTCTTATAAAGTTACTAGAAAAGGGACAATAATACATAGATGCCTAGACAGAGAAGGAGCCCAGCAAATACCATGAATAACCACAGTAATGAGGCAACTCAGAAAGAAAATTAAAAATCTCCAGAAAACAAACTGGAACACATGGAAATATGTGATGTAAATGACAGAAAACGCAAGATTTCAGTTCTTAAAATACTCAATGGGATGCAAGAAAATTCAGACAAGCAATTTAGAAAACAAATTAATGAACAAAACAAGTACTTTACCAAGGAAATGGAAACTTTAAATAAGAACCTAAGAGAAATCCTGGAGATGAGGCATTCAACTAAGGAGATTAAGAGTGAACTGCTGAGCAGAGGAAACAGAGCCAACTGGATGGAGGAAAGAATTCTTGATATCAAAGATAGAAATGAAAGAGGAAAGAAGAGATCTGAGCATTTTTTTTAAAATGAAAGCGTTCTATGAGAGCTATCTGACTCCATCAGATAAACCATTATCAGAATAATAGGCATACCAGAAGAAGAGAGGGGGAAAGGAACGGAGAGTCTATTCAAACAAATAGTGGATGAGAACTTCCTAAACCTATGGAAAGAACAAGATCCTCAAATTCAAGAAGCAAACAGAGGGGATCCACTATGGTGGAATGTTAGTGGACCTGAAATGAGCAAGGCTTTAAATGTGTTTGACCAGTTGTCTTACCCTTTTCTACTACTGCCTTTTCTGTAACAAAAACATGTCTCAGATAGCTGCTATTCCAAGTCCTAGTAAAGTTGGAGTCAACTATCATCTTGGGCCCAACTCCAGCTGAAAATAACCCAGCTTGTCTAACCTTAGACAACCTGCAGCTACTTGGATAAGAAATAATTGCATATTGGTATATGCCAGTGAGTTTGGGAATAGTTTGTTTTGCTGTGTTTT
>NW_027645486.1:0-32518 GCF_951640355.1 Cnephaeus nilssonii | reverse complement strand
AAGAAATGTTTATTAAAATAAATTTCTTATCTCTTCTCAATATACTTTGCAACATATTCTATAGTTTTAATAAATATAGAAAAACACTATTATGGGACTTATATTTTCAACCAAATGATTTACAATGTTAACTAGAAACTGCCGGTAAAATAGGGGTTAATCGTAATAGTTTTCTAAGCTATACTGTAGAGAAAGGGGAAGATTTAATTCTTTGCAGAGGGATTCAACTTTAATTTGAAGCACTATGTCCAGGAAATATCCCTGAAGAAACAAAACTAAAATAGGAAGCTTTGACTTGAGTTTCCAGGCTTGTGAGAGAAAAATCTAAGAAGTCAAGGAGTCCAGATCTCAGACTACTATGAACAATATGCAAAGACTGGTTCTTCAGGTTGGTATGAGATGTATTAATGTGCAGTGAATGAAAGTGCTGAAATGACAGCAAGATTGCTTGCTTCAGAGAACACCATACTATTCTGTTGAAACTGATGACATTCAAAATAGCAAATTCAAGAGCAATTCAATATGCCTCTAAGTAATTATAAAAATACATTTTATGATAATGTAGCCTAGGCAGAAAGTCCATTTATTGTATTATCAAAGCTCAAGCAGCCAATTGTCCACACCCCAAACATAACATGTTATCAATAAAATAGCTTTTTTAAAATATATATATATATATATTTTATTGATTTTTTACAGAGAGGAAGAGAGAGGGATAGAGAGTTAGAAACATCAATGAGAGAGAAACATCAATCAGCTGCCTCCTGCACAACCCCCACTGGGCATGTGCCCGCAACCCAGGTACATGCCCTTGACCAGAATCGAACCTGGGACCTTTCAGTCCGTAGTCCGATGCTCTATCCACTGAGCCAAACCGGTTTTGGCATAAAATAGCATTTTGAATACATTGAATAATAATTACTGGCCTCAAAGAAAAAATTTTGTGTTATGTATTTATTTGTTTGTTATCTCTGTAAGATGTATATATGAATACCATAAAATACTTCTAAGTTATTTCTGTTTTCCTTGTCAAAACAAACAATTTCTGATTGTAAGCTGCTCCTTTATTTTCTTATAAGACAATGTAAGCAAAATAGCAATTCATTGCAAAAAATGCCCAGTGCTAATCTACTTTTTTAATAATTCACATACTTTAAAAGCATATTCTGGAAGTTTCTCCTAGGTTAACGGTTCTTACTTTTATTGCCTACTTTCCATGACACCTCTAGTTGGTTATACATTTAACATTAAGTTCCTTCAAAACTTATTGATTACTATGCATCAGACCCATAAACTAGACAACATAAAGATTGATAAATTTACAGGAGAAACACCTCCATTCACCCTGGAGCTTCTATAAGAATGTTTTACTTAAGCACATCCGGGAATCTCTCTTCATCTTTAATCACTGTTTCTGAGAAACAGGCATGTCTTGTTTGATTGCTAAATTTGGAAATAATTAGGAATGCCAAAGCAGTTCCCTGTGTGGATGAAAAGGAGCCACATGCTAACCTGACAAGCTCAGGGAAGGCCTGCATGGCAGCCATGCAAACTCAGAGACCTAAAGTAACCACAAAGGATGGTCTGAAATCAAAACTTTAATTAAAAGCAGTTTATGGTGGGTATTTATGTCCTAGGCCGGTATCTTCCCTGACAAAGGTAATCTTTCCCTTAATGGAGCCTATTGTATTTTTGCATCTATGATAACACATCTTTGGAATGTCAAAGTAATTTTCCTTTTCCTGGACACCTCAAAGCACAGGCACCACTCTGCAGAAACCACAAATCCCCTCATTATTTTATTTTATTTTTTTTTAGTATATTTTATTGATTTTTACAGACAGGAAGGGAGAGGGATAGAGAGCTAGAAACATCGATAACAGAGAAACATCGATCAGCTGCCTCCTGCACTCCCCCCACCGGGGATGTGCCTGCAACCAAGGTACATGCTCTTGACCAGAATCAAACCTGGGACCCTTCAGTCCACAGGCCAACACTCTATCCACTGAGCCAAACCAGCCAGGGCAACATCCCCTCATTATTATTGAGTTCATTGTTGACTGTTAACTATCCTGCACCCACTAAGTAAAATGAAGTGTGTGTCTATCATTTTACTTTTTATCCAATCATAGAGGTTTCCTAGCTTTGCTTTCTCCCGCCTCCCTAATCTATCACCAATGGATTTCATGTAACCCACATACATCTCCTAATTTATTGTAATGTATAAAACAAGGTGCAAAACTGCCATTCTCCGGAGCATTGTCTCAATTCGCTGAGATCCTGCTTCCTGGCAATTGTCGGCAATTTGGCTCAAATAAACTCACAAAAATTCTCTACCAGTTTGAATATTTTTTAACACCTTCTTTTGCTATGTACAGTTGAGTTTTCCCCCAGTGTTGCCAGTCCTCCTCTGCCCTGCCTCAGTTCTTACTTGAGTAATGCTTCCATGTGGAGGGGGCAACTGTGTCCCTGAGTGACTATGACAGGGTGGGTTAATCTGTCTAATTTTATGGTTCACTTAGCATGTCCGTTGTCTCTTGCAGTAATGAAAGCAATAGTTTGGTCACCAATGTTATCATTTGTTTGTTTCTCAATGTTTTCAGAACTTAGGTAAAGAATATGAATTTTTTTTATGAAGGGCTTTCTCTTTTATTTCATTTATTTATTTTAAAATTTATCTTTATTTTTGAAAGTATTACAGATGTCCCCCATCCCCTCCCACTGATCTCCTCCATCTCCCACCCTTCCAGGCCTTCACCACACTATTGTCTGTGTCCATGGGTTATGCATGTTTGCATGTAAATTTCCAGATTAAACTCTCCCCACCCACCACCCACCCATCCTTCCCTCTGAGATTGATCAGTCTATTCCGTGCTTCTATGTCTCTGGATCTATTTTGTTCATCATTTTATTTTGTCCATTAGATTCCACATATTAGTGAGATCATGTGAGGGGCTTTCTTTTTTTTCCCACCTGTTTCATATTTTTTTTAAAAATTAATTTTATTTTATTGTTTAAAGTATTACATATAGTAGTACATATATCTCCTATTTTCCCCCATTGACCTTTTCCCCATTCCCCAGCCTCCCGTGCCCCCTGTCAAATGCCCTCATCCCACCCCCTCAGTGTCTTGTGTTCATTGGTTGTGCTTATATGCATGCATACAAGTCCTTTGGTTGATCTCTTCCCCCCCGCAACACTCCCCAGCCTTCCAGCTATAATATGAGGGGCTTTCTTTACTATCTCAACAAATAAGTACTGGTTCTTGCCTTTACAGTTTAATTGGTTAGATATACACAAAAATTATAAAACAAGTGATATGTACATTGATATGTATATAGTATTAAAATAATACTGATATACACTGAGTGGCCAGATTATTATGATCTCTGAATGCATAATAATCTGGCCACTCAGTATATATATATATATATATATATATATATATATATATATATATACACTAGAAGCCCGGTGCACGAAATTCGTGCACAGCGGGGGGTTGTCCCTCAGCCCAGCCTGTACCCTCTCCAATCTGGGACTCCTGGAGGGATGTCCGACTGCCCGTTTAGGCCCGATCCTGGTGGGATTGGGCCTAAACGGGCAGTCGGACATCCCTCTCACAATCCAGGACTGCTGGCTCCCAACTGCTTGCCTGCCTGCCTTCCTGATTGCCCCTAACCGCTTCTGCCTGCCAGCCTAATCACCCCCTAACCACTCCCCTGCCAGCCTGGTTGATGCTTAACTGCTCCCCTGCCAGCCTGTTTGCCCCCAACTTCCCTCCTCTGCCAGCCTGGTCACCCCTAACTGCCCTCTCCTGCAGGGTTGATCACCTCCAACTTCCCTCCTCTGCCGGCCTGGTCACCCCTAACTGCCCTCTCCTGCAGAGTTGATCACCTCCACCTGCCATCCCTTGCAAGCCTGGTCCCTCTCAACTGCCCTCCCTTGCAGGCCAGGTGCCTCCCAACTGCCCTCCCCTGCTGGCCATCTTGTGGTGGCCATCTTGTGTCCACATGGGGGCAGGATCTTTGACCACATGGGGGCAGCTATATTATGTGTTGCAGTGATGATCAATCTGCATATTACTCTTTTATTAGATAAGATAGAGGCCTGGTGCACGGGTGGGGGCCAGCTGGTTTGTCCTGAAGGGTGTCCTGGATCAGGGTGGGTCTCCCTTGGGGCGTGGGGAGGCCTGAGCGAGGGGCTTGTGGTGGTTTGCAGGCCGGCCACGCCCCCTGGCAACCCAAGCAGAGGCCCTGGTATCTGGGATTTATTTTCCTTCTACAATCGAAACTTTGTAGCCTGGAGTGGAGCCAAGCCTGCTGTTCCCTCCGAGGCAGCAGCCATTTCTGTGGCAGTTAATTCACCTTCTACAATTGAAACTTTGTAGCCTTAAGCAGGTGAGCCCGGCCAGGGTGTGCGGAAAGCTTTGCTTCCCCTGTTGCCGCCGGCAACCCTGGCCTGCTCTCTCAAGCTCCATTCTGCCGCTATTTGTTTGAATTTGTTTACCTTCTATAATTGAAACTTTGTAGCTTGAGTGGAGGCTTAGGCCTGCAACGGATATGGGAAAGCTTGGCTTGCTCTGTTACCTGGGAAACCTTGCTCTCTGTGGCTGTAGCCATCTTGGTTTGGGTTAATTTGCATACTCGCCCTGATTGGCTGGTGGGCGTGGCTTATGTAGCAGAGTGATGGTTAATTTGCATATTACCATTTTATTAGAGAAGATATATAAATTAGAGGCCCGGTGCATGAATTGGTGCATGGGTAGGGTCTGGCAAGCCTGGCCAGGGGGAGGGGACATGGGCGGTTGGCTGGCCTGCCTGCTGGTCGAACTCCTGGTCGAGGGGACAATTTGCATATTAGCCTTTTATTATATAGGATATACACTGAGTGGCCAGATTATTATGCATTCAGAAATCATAATAATTTGGCCACACAGTGTATAGGTATTTATGTATATATGTATATATATATATGTATAAAATTAAAGTGTGTTAGTATGTTACATGTGTGAAGGAGTAGGGTACAGCATGCATATCATACTAAAGAGAACTATCAAAGTATATGTGAGGACTATAATTACAATAGGTTCCATACTGGTCAAAATTAAAAGTGTGAGGTAGGAAATGTTAGAAGATGAGACTAGAAATCTAGGCTGGGTCCTGTGTGCTGCGTTAGGAAGTTTGCACTTTATTTTGACAAGGATGAGAAAATACCGAACATTTTTTATATGGAAGTGACCTGATCAGAATGGTTTATCAAATCTCTTTGTGGTATACATAATGGATTGGAGATGGAGAAGAGCAGAGACAGGGAAACCTTTTGGGAAACTATTGCCAGAACTATAGGCAAAAAAATAAGTATTTGGATTAATAAGAGTAGTAAAAAGACAAAAGTAAAGAGTGCTTTGGAAAATGCTTATGAAATAAAATCAACATGATTTTATAATTGAATAATTGTATTGATGATAGGGAATGGTGAATCTAGGGTGATTCTCTGTACTCTAGGTTATATAAATACATGGATTATAGTGTCATCATCTAAGAAAAGTTAAAAGAGGAAGAAATATTTAGGACAATGATAATGACCTTTAATTTTTGAAATGTTAGCATTGGATGAGTCTATGGGAAATCTAAGCTTGAAATGTCTCTGGATACTGAGGTAAATACACTGAGTGGCCAGATTATTATGATCTCTGATCAAATATTAAAAGTTTTATTTGGTTTTTCTTATAAGATGCCTGAACACTTACAGAATGATGGACAGGAACAGAGAGGTTAGTGACTGAATGGGAGGTCCTGAAGAATATGAGTTAAGAGATGAGATCAAAGGCACAAAATGGAATAGCCTTGAACAGAAGAAAGGATATCTTTGAGACTGGTAGAATGCTGAAGTGGATCATGGCAGCTGATTGCAAATTTCTCACTATTCTTAAAAGCTAGTTGATCTGATAAAGGTAAAGGTCAAGGGCTTGAAGAGTGTTGAAAGTTTGCAAAAGTATTTATAAGAAATACGTTATTTGAAAACTGTAGTGTACATCTATGGTCTTTGCTGCCCATAATGTCCCTCTTGTTACCAACACCTACCCCACTTCAACTCAGACCTGTGCTTTAGCCAAATTTATGATGTAGGTTTAAGCAGTTTGGGAAAGTAACATCCTTCTTTCCAGCCTCACTCTGTCCTCTTGTTGTTCATATTTTCTGTAATCCTATCTAATAAAAGGGTAATATGCAAATTAACCATCATTCCGCTACTCCCACAAGCCATGCCAACCAGCCAATCAGGAGCGAGTATGCAAATTAACCCAACCAAGATGGCTGCAGCCACAGAGCGAGCAGGAGGCTTGGGTTTCCCCGGCAATGGAGGAAGCCAAGCTTTCTGCACACCCTGGCCTGCCTTGGCCTCTGCTTAAGGCTACAAAGTTTCAATTATAGAAGATAAATAAATCCCAACAAAAATGGCCGCAGCCACGGAGCTGGACAGAGCAGGAGGCTTGAGTTGCCCCTGGCGATGGAGGAATCCAAGCTTTCCGCCTGCCCTGGCCTGCCTTGGCCTCTGCTTAAGGCTACAAAGTTTCAATTATAGAAGATAAATAAATCCCAACAATAATGGCTGCAGCCACCGAGCAAGCAGGAGGCTTGGCTCTGCTCAAGGATACAAAGTTTCGATTATAGAAGATAAATAAATCCCAGATCCCAGGGCCTCCACTTGGGTTTCTGGGGGGCATGGCTGGCCTACAAACTACCACAGGCCCCTCGTCCAGGCCGCCCCATGCCCCAAGGGAACCCCAACCCTGATCCGGGACACCCTTTAGGGCAAATCAGCCAGCCCCCACCTGTGCACCAGGCCTCTATCCTATCTAATAAAAGAGTAATATGCAAGTTGACCATCACTCCAACACAAGATGGCTGCCCCTATGTGGTCAAAGATCCTGCCCCCATGTGGACACAAGATTGCCGCCACAAGATGGCCAGTAGGCGAGGGCAGTTGGGAGGGATCAGGCCTGCAAGGGAGGCCATTTGGGGGCGATCAAGCCTGCAGGGGAGGGCAGTTGGGGGGTACCAGGCCTGCAGAGGAGGGAAGTTGGGGTCAACCAGGCTTGCAGGGAAGGGCAGTTTGGGGGGACCCAGGCATTTAGGGGAGAGCAGTTGAGGGGGTCCAGGCCTGCAGGAGAGGGCAGTTAAGGGCAATCAGGCTGGCAGGGGAGCAGTTAGGCACCAATCAGGCTGGCAGGGGACTGGTTAGCGGGTGATCAGGCTGGCAGGTAGAAGTGGTTAGGGGCAATCAGAAAGGCAGGCAGGCAAGCAGTTGGGAGCCAGCAGTCCTCGATTGTGAGAGGGATCCCCGACTGCCCGTAAACGGGCAGTCAGACATCCCTTGAGAGGTCCCATATTGGAGAGGGTGCAGGCTGGGCTGAGGGACACACACGCCCGTGCACGAATTTTGTGCACCAAGCCTCTAGTAGTTTATAACCCTATATAATAAAAAGCTAATATGCAAATGGTTGTCACACCCTCATACCCTCATGCCAGGGCCGGGGGCCCTGAGGCCGGGCTGGGGAACCTAAGGCTTCCCCCATCCCTGGCACCAGGGCTGGGGGACCTGAGGCTCCACCCCCCACCCCAGCATTGGGGCCCATGGACCTGAGGCCAGGCCGGGAGACCTGAGGACATGCCCCCTGCCCCAGCACCAGGGGCGGGGGACCTGAGACCATGCCCCCCACCCTGGCTGGGCTTGAAGGGGGACCTGAGGCTGTGTCCCCACCCGGCAGGGCTTGATGTGGGTGGAGCCAGCCAAGTCTGGGTCTCACACGATTTCGCGGCACATGCCGGTAGTCAGCGACTTGACTCTGGGTCCCGTGGCGTGCCCCAGACTCTGACAGGAAGGAGATTTTCATATACATTTTACAAATTTTCTTTCATCTTTGACACTTCTATTATAGAGAAAGGGCAAATAGCAATATTAATATATTTCTTCTAATTAATTCCCTTTTAATGTGCACAAATTTCATGCACTGGGCCACTAGTATATAATATGTGCTCATTAGATGTGCATCTATCTGACCTATCAGTAGACAAGCCCCAATGATGGAAATACTTTGTCTGGATTTTTACTGGACTTGCCAGCATCACTAAAAGTGTTGACACAAAGAAATCACTCAATAAATACTAGTTAAGTGCATAATTGAACAATATACATGGGAAAATAAACACACAAACACAGCACCAACAATGAATAACCATGATTTGTCAAGTATTATATGGCCACAATACACCTATTTATTTGGATAGCCAGTTCATAAATGCTGTACTATTCTTAGGAGACAAAGGAAAGATCTTGCTTCTTATGAATGTTCAAAAAAGTTACATTGATTATTTAATGAGGATATATGCTTAAAAGTATTTTGTAAACTGTATGATTCAAACATTGCTCATTACTTTTATGTTAGTTTAGTGGTAGAATAATTGTCATAATGTGTACATAGTATAAAATCAATGTTAGCCCTAGCTGGTTTGGCTCAGTGGATAGAGCGTTGGCCTACAGACTGAAGGGCCCAGGGTTCAATTCTAGTCAAGGGCACATGCCCAGGTTATGGGATCAATCCCCAGGAGGGGGTGTGCAGGAGGCAGCTGATCAATGATTCTCTCATTATTGATGTTTCTCTCTCTCTCTCCCTCTCCGTTTCTCTCTGAAATCAATAAAAATATTTTTTAAATAAATAAAATCAATGTTAGTGTTTTATGTCTTGGATGTTTCTTATTGTGAATGCTTTTATTATAACACTTGTCACAGCATATAGTAAATATTAGCTGGGTACCATTTAAAATATATAGTCATGGATATTCATGAATAGCACTTTTATCAATTCTGCATTATTTTGTGTAAGTGTTTCTTTGCGTCCCCAAAGACCCAAAAATCATAAAAGAAAGTGTCTTTTAACAAAATATTGTTGAACTTTCCCTATCATCATTCTCAATATACATTCAAGTTCAAATTTGAGTTGTGTCATGAGCCAAAGGGAAGAAAGCTGCTGAATTGGCCAGACAAACTATTGTTGACTTTATAAGAGGCCATGTAATTATGAGAACCATTCCTTTTGAAATGGGGAACTGTAGAATATCTTCCACCTTCATAAATTGGAGCAGGTGCACAGGTATCAATATGTTGAATTTAAAAAAAAATCTTTACCCAGTTTCAATCTTAGACATCCTATTGTCTGTGTCTCTGGGTTATGCATATAAGCATATGAGTTATTTGGTTGATCTCTTTACCCCCTCCACCCTCCCTTGCCTTCCCTCAGAGTTTTGACAGTCTGTTCGATGTTTGTAAATCTCTGGGTCTATTTTTAATCATCAGTTTATGTTGTTCATTATATTCCACATATGAATGAGTGATATCACGTGATACTTATCTTTCTCTGACTGGCTTATTTCACTTAGCGTAATGCTCTTTAGGTCCATCCTGTTGCAAATGGTAAGAGTTCTTTATTTTTTACTTGCTGCATAGTATTCCATTATATAAATGTACCACAGCTTTTTAATCCACTCATTTGCTGATGGGCACTTAGGAAGTTTCCAAATATTAGTTATTGTAAATTGCGCTGCTATGAACACAGGGGTGCATATATTCTTTCTCATGGGTGTTTCTGTTTTCTTGGGATATATTCCTAGAAGTGGGATCACTGGGTGAAATGCTAGTTACATTTTTAATTTTTTGAGGAAACTCAAAACTGAATTCTACAGAGGCTGCACTAGTCTGCATTCCCACCAGCAGTTTATGAGGGTTCCCTATTTTCCACATCCTCACCAACACTTTTAGATTTGTTATTTGTTGATGATAGCAATTCTTACAGGTGTGAGGTGGTATCTCACTGTTGCTTTGACTTGCATCTCTCTTATAATCAGTAACTTTGAGCATTTTTTCATATGTCCTTTGGCCTTCTGTATGTCCATTTTGAAGAAGTGTCTATTTAGTTCCTTTGCCACTTTTTAAATTGGATTATTTTCCTTTTGTTAAGATGTATGAGTTTTCTGTAGATTTTGGAGGTTAAACCCTCACAGGATATATCATTGGCAAATATGTTCTCCCATGGAGTTGGGATTCTTGTTATTTTATTGATGGTTTCTTTGCTTTGCAGAAGCTCTTTATTTTGATTAGTCCCAATTGTTTATTTTTGCCTTAATTTCCATTATCCTAAGAGATGTATCAGTAAAGATGTTGCTATGAGAGATGTCTGAGATTTTGCTGCAAATCGTTTCTTCCAGGATTTTTATGGCTTCAGGTCTGACATGTAAGTTTTTTATCCACTTTGAGTTTATTTTTGTGTATAGTATAAGTTGGTGGTCTAATTTCATTTTTTGCATATATCTGTACAATTTCCCAACACTATTTATTGAAGAGACTGTCTTGACTCCATTGTGTACTCTTGCCTCCTTTATCAAATATTAATTGAGCATAATGGTTTGGGTCAATTTTTAGGTTCTCTGTTCTGTTCCATTGATCTATATGCCTGTTCTTGTGCCAGTACCAGGCTGTTTTGAGTACAGTGGCTTTGTAGTATAACTTGATATCTGGTATTACTATCCCTCCAACTTTGTTCTTCTTTCTCAAGATTGCTGTGGCTATTCGGTGTCTTTTTTGGTTCCATATAAATTTTGGAGTATTTGTTTTAGGTATGTGATATAAGCCTTTTGTAATTGGATAGGGATTGCATTGAATCTATAGATTGCTCTTGGGCAGTATGGCCATTTTAATGGTGTTGATTCTACCAATCCATGAACATGGCATATTCTTCCACTTGTGTATATCTTCCTCTATCTCTTTTTTCAATTTCCTGTAGTTTTCCAAGTACAGGTCTTTTACCTCATTGGTTAAGTTTATTCTTAAGTATCAAAAAATTTTGTTTCAATGGTAAATTGGATTGTTTATTTGGTTTCCTTTTCTGAGAGTTCATTATTGGTGGATAAAAATGTCATACATTTCTGGGTATTAACTTTATATCCTGCTATGTTGCCAAATTCATTTATTAAATCTAGTAGTTTTCTGATGGAATTTTTAGGATTTTCTATGTACAGTATCATGTGATCTGTGAAGACAGTTTGTATTTCCTCCTTTCCAATTTGGATGCCTTTTATTTCTTCTTCTTATCTGATCCCTACCGTTAGCACTTGTAGCACTATGTAGAAAAGGAGTGGTAAAAGTGGGCATCCCTGTCTTGTTACTGTTCTTATGGAAAATGGTTTTAGCTTTTGTCCACTGAGTATGATATTAGCTGTAGGTCTGTCATATAAGGCTTTCATTATATTGAGATATGATTTCTCTATTCCCACCTTGATGATAGTTTTTATCAAGAAAGGGTGTTGGATTTTGTCAAATGATTTTTCTGCATCGATTGATTTGATTATGTGATTCTTGCCTCTCAATTTGTTTATGTGATGTATCTCATTTGAAGATATTATAACAACCTTGTATCCCTGGGATAAATCCCACTTGATCATGGTGTATAATCTTTCTAATGTATTGCTGGATCTGATTTGCTATAATTTAGTTGAGAATTTTAGCATCTATGTTCATCAGGGATATTGGCCTGATATTGGCCTCTTTCTTTGTAGTGTCTTTATCTGGCTTTGGGATTAGGGTAATGTTGGCCACATAGAAAGAGCTCTGAAGTGTTTCTTCTTTCTGAATTTTTTGGAATACTTTGAGGAGGATAGGTTGTAGTTCTTCTTTGAAAGGTTGGTAAAATTCCCCTGTGATGCCATCAAGACCAGAGCTTTTGTTTGCTGGGATTTTTTTTTTTTATTACTGCCTCTATTTCTTCAGTAGTTATCAGTCTATTAAGATTTTCTGATTCTTGCTGATTGAATTTTGGAAGATTGCATTTTTCTAGTAATATGTCCATTTGGTCAAGGTTGTTCAGTTTATTGGAGTAGAGTTGTTCATAGTATTTTTTATGATGCTTTGTATCTCTGTGGGGTCAGTTGTTACTTCACCTCTTTCATTTCTGATTTTGTTTATTTGGGTACTCTCTCTTTGTTTCTTGGAAAGTCTGGCAAAATGTTCACCAATCTTGTTTATTCTTTCAAAGAACCAGCTCTTGGTTTTATCTATGTTTTGCATTGTTTTTTGGTGTCTATGTCATTTATTCTGCTCTGATCTTTATTATTTCCTTCCTTGTATTTACTTTGGGTTTTTCTTGTTGCTCTCTTTCAAATTCTTTATGTTGTAGGGTTATATAACTTATTAAACGTTTTTATTGTTTTTTGAGATAAGCCTGTAGTTCTATGAACTTCCCTCTAAGGATTGCTTTCACTGTGTCCCATAGATTTTTAATTGCTGTGCTTTCATTGTTATTTGTTTCCAGAGTGCCTTTATTTCTTCTTTGATCGCTTTAGTCACCCATTCATTGTTTAATAGCATGCTATTTAGCCTCCATGTGCTTGATTGCTTTTGATTTTTTTTATTGTAGTTTATTTCTGAATTCGTGCCATTGTGATCTGAGAAGATGCTTGATGTGATTTCAATCTTCTTGAATTTGTAGAGAATAAGTCCATGTCCTAATGTGTGGTATATCTTTGAAAATGCCCATGTGCACTTGAGAAGAATGTATATTTTGTAGATTTTGGGGGGGAAATATTCTGAAGATGTCAATCAGTTCCATCTGATCTAGTGAGTCATTTAGGATTGCTATTTCCTTGTTGAATTTTTTGTCTAGAATGATATCAATGGAGTACTAATATCTCTTACTATAATTGTGTTGCTGTCCATCTCTCCTTTGATATCTTCCAAAAGCTTTTTTAATGTATTTGGATGCTTCTGTATTGGTTGCATATATGTTTACCAGAGTTATATCCTCTTGTTGAATCAATCTCCTTAGTATTATGAAGTGGCCTTCATTATCTCTTGTTATAGCCTTCACTTTGAGGTATTTTTTGTCAGATATAAGTATTGCTACCCCAGCTTTTTTTTTTTTCATTTTCATTTGCTTAAAGAATGTTTTCCATCTGTTCACTTTAAGTCTGTGTGAGTCCTTTCTTCTGAGGTGGGTCTCTTGTAAATAGCATATATATGGGTCATGTTTTCTTATCCATTCAGCTACCCTATGTCTATTTATTGGATCATTTAATCTATTTACTTTGAGGTTATTATTGATAGATACTTGTTTATTGCCATTTTTGTTCTGTATGTATGTGTTCCTTCCTCACTTTCTATTTCTTCTTTACAGCAGTCCCTTCAGCATTTCTTGCATTGCTGGCTTGGTGGTCATAAACTCCCACTAGCCTTTCTTTGTCTGTGAAGACAAAGAAAGGCTAGTTGTTGTTTTTTTCCCCTTCAATTTTGAATGATAGCCTTATTTCCCCTTCAATTTTGAATGATAGCCTTGCTGGATAGAATATTCTTAGATTCAGACCCTTGCTTTGCATCACTTTGAATATTTCATTCCATTCCCTTCTAGCCTGATGTGTTTCTGTTGAGAAATCAGTTGATAGTCTAATGGGAGAACCCTTTTAAGTAACTTCCTGTCTCTCTCTCTCTCTCTCTCTCTCTTGCAGCCTTTAAGATTCTTTTTTTGTCTTTTATGTTTGCCAATTTACCCATGATATGTTTTGGTGTGGGTCTTTTTGGGTTTTTCTGGCTTGGGACTCTCTGTGCTTCTAGGATTTGTGTGACTTTTGTCTTCCCCAAGTCAGGGAAGTTTTCTGTCATTATTTCTGCAAACAGATTTTCTATTCTTTGCTAAGCTTTCTCCCCTTCTGGCACCCCTATTATGCGAATACTGTTTCATTTCAAGTTGTCCCAAATCTCCCATAGACTTTCCTGCTGTTTTTTTGTTTTAATCCCCCCCCCCCCGACTTCCTAATGTGCTTAGGTGTGTGTTCTTTTCAACTTTGTCTTTTAACTCACTGATCCTGTCCTTAGCTTCTTCTAGTCTACTGTTGAAACCTTCCATTTTTTTTTTATTTCACTTATGTCATTCTTCATTTTCTCTTGATTCTTATTCATGCTGGTGAAATTCTCATTCAGCTCCTTTTAATTCTCATTGATTTGTTTGTATTTGCCATCCAGATATTTGAGCATCTTTATAACCATTACTCTGAATTATTTCTCGGACAAATTACTTGCCTCCATTTCATTAAATTCCTTTTCTGGCAATTCCTCTTTTCTTTCCTTTGGGTTTTTTTTGTCTCCCCATTTTTGCTGTCCTGTGGTAATTGTTTCTGTGTTTTAGATCCAACTGCTATGCCACCCAGCTTCTTTTGGGGGTGGTTCTATGTATTCAGTGAATTGTGGGACCCAATGGTGCAGTCTCTCAGATATCCTGAGCTCGGTGTTCTAGAGGAGCCCCCTACTTGAGTTATTTATGTTCTCCTGATATAGTTGGATGTTTCTTGTTGGTTTCTCATTCTTGGATGAAGTTTCCTCACAGGTTGTCTGACAATGTAACTCACCCCCAGCCTCATTGTACAAGATGTCGTGGATGTGCTGGTGATTCTGGTTATTGTGGCAAAGATTGCCTGAGGTCTCACTGTCATACAGCTAACTGTTGGTTCCTGGAGTCTATGACCTTGGTGGCAGGGGTCCCAGGGCCCACAGCTGGGTTGGTGCAACTCTGGCCGGTGTACAGCTTCACTCTTGCCAGGGTGGTATCTTTCTCTGTGAATTGCTGTGATTTTCCTGGAGCCCGTTATGGAGGGATGGGTGTCCCAGAGTCTGCAGGTGAGGCAGCGGGACTCTGGCTGTGGTGGCTTCACTCTGCAAATCATGAGGGTTCCAGGAGGCAGAGGCTGGGGTATGTGGGGTTGCTGAGTCTGCATTTGAAGCAGCACAATCTTGGCCAAAGAGGTGAATGCTCAGCAACTCAGCAAGGGGCACAGGTGCTGGCAGCCATGAAGGCAGGAGTTGCAGGGTCTGTTGCTGAAGTAGCACAAACAAAGTAAATAATGGGAGAGACTGAGATAGCAGTTTGCTAACAGTAGCTTGCAACTGGGGGTGGGAGACAGGAGTCACAGGGTTTGGAGCTGAAGCAGTATACCCTTGTTTGGAGATGTGCACACTCAGCAACTCACTGAGGGGCTGAGGATCCAGCAGCCAGGGAGATGGTAGTCGTGGGGTCTGCAGCTTAAGCAGTGTGCCCTTGGCCAGAGAGGCACATACTCAACAACTCTCTGAGAGGTCCAGTATCCAGCGGCCTGGGAGGCAGTAGTTGTGGGGTCTGCTGCTGGAGATGCATGCAATCAGCAACTCACTGAGGGGCCCAGGAGCTGGCAGCAGGGGAGGTGGGTGTCCTGGGGTCTGCGGGTCTGTGGTGAGGCAATATGACTTTGACCGGAGTATCTGTAATGTCTGGGATGATGTACAAGGCCTGTCTGGGTGGTGGTGAGGCTGTGCTCCTAGCCATGGATGCTATCTAATTCAAGATGGCATGGTTTCTGTGCCAGAGCTGCACCACCTGGGAAGTGCTCACAAAGGTAGCAGGGGCTCCCTGTCCAGGAGATCCTGGTCTGCCAGCCCCCGAGACACCTGCAAGATCTAACTGTCCCTCACTCACACATGCATACATCACACACATCCACACACTCCCCCTTCACTCTCTTATTCACAGTCTCTCCCTCTCTGCTGTCCTGCCACTGCCATCTGCAAAAAATAAAATAAACTCTATATGTACTTTTGATGATAGTAGTTACGACTTACAGTCTTATAATAAAAAATAAATATACATTTATATTCATTTTTTGTAGTTATTTTCTTTTAAAAAATATATTTTATTGATTTTTTACAGAGAGGAAGGGAGAGGGATAGAGAGTCAGAAACATAGATGAGAGAGAAACATCGATCAGCCGCCTCCTGAACACCCCCTACTGGGGATGTGCCCGCAACCAAAGTACATGTCCTTGACCAGAATCGAACCTGGGACCCTTCAGTCCACAGGCCGATGCTCCATCCACTGAGCCAAACCAGTTAGGGCTATTTTCAAATGGAATCTGATTAGTAAAGCCCAACACTGCCTCCCCAAACCTCCTACTAATATAAAACACTTACAGACTGAAAAAAAAAAAAATGAGAACTCAAAACAATACCTAAAGCTAATTCTGACAGTCCCTTTAATACGATATTTGGGGAAGATTTTCCAGTAACATCAATTTTTTTAAGTGAACCAAGAATAATAATCATGGGATGACACATGTTTTCTTGCTTGAAATTATGTTGAGCTTGAAAAACTGAATAATATTTTTTCTTTCTTGTACTCTGTGCCTTGGATCAGAAATGCAGAATTTGTCCCATCTAGAAAATTGCAATAGACATCTTTTAAGTAAAGAGTAGCTACATTTTATTACCAACAAGTTAAGCAATGACACTGGATAAGTGGCTGATAAAAACCCTAGTAGCAGTGCCTGTTTGAGATTAAAGTTTTTCATATATTATGTTGAATCAGTATCAGAGAAATGAACAATGCCTGGAGATTAATGTTAGGGTTTATTTTAGCAGAAATACATTAGATTGCTTGGAAACATTGGGAAGTGGCTTAGGACTTTCTAGAATACTTGATAAAATGTACTTAACACATAGAAAAAGTCAATAAAATAATTTAACGTAATATAAATATATACATAGTATTTTTGTTATATAACATCAATTACCATTTAGAAAGAATAATTCATTGATTCCACAAATATTTATTAAATATTATCTATAGAGCACTGTGAAGATTCTAAAAAATATTTTGTACAAATCAGAAAAATATAAGCAGTGTAAAATGAACTGAAAAGGGAATGTAAAGCACTTGTAAGAAGAAAACTAAAAAAAAATAAAACCCTCAGCTGAATGAAAAATATAGGCTTAAATACACTGAGTGGCCAGATTATTATGATCTCTGAATGCATAATAATCTGGCCACTCAGTGTATATGGTGTGGTATTTTGTTTCTACTGATAGGAAGAGTAATACTGTAAAGATGTAGTAGGCAGGATGATGCCTCCTCTACCCCCAATCATGTCCTTATTCTAATCCCAAGAACCTGTGAATATATGGTTCTGGGTACTTTCATCATAACTTGCCCCCCCCCAATTTATTTTATTTTATTTTATTTTTACATTACCATTTATCTTCTCTATGTACTCTTCTACCTCCACCCACCGCACTCCCCCCTATTCCCCCTATTCCCCTTATAATCACCACACTGTTGTCCATGTCCATGAATTCTCTCTCTATTTTTTTTATTTTGCTCAATACTGTCATCTCCCCAACACCCCCTCCCACCTCCCACCAGAGCTGTCTGCCTGCTCTCTATGAATCTGTCTCTATTTTGCTTGGTAGTTCATTAAATTCCACATATGAGTGAAACCATATGGTACTTGTCTTACTTTGACTGGCTAATTTCACTTAGCATAATGTTTTCCAGTTCTATCCATGCTGTTGCAAATGGTAAAATGTTCTTCTTTTTTTATGGCAAAGGAGTATTCCATTGTGTAAATGTACCCCAGATTTTTAATTTAATCATCTAATGATGGATACTTGGGCTGCCTCCAAATTTTGGCTGTTGTAAATAATGCTGCAATGAACACATGTGTACATATATTCTTTCAAATTAGTGTTTTGCATTCATTCAGATAAATTTCCAGAAATGCAAGGGAAACAAAGGAAAATAAGCAAATGGTACTACATCAAACTAAAGAGTTTTTGCACAACAAAGGAAACCATGAATAAAATGAAAAGAGAATCCACTGAATGGGAGAACATATTCATCAATGATACATCTGATAAGGGGTTAATATCCAAAATTTATAAAGAACTTATAAAACTCAACACCCAAAAAACAAAAACAAAAAAAAATCTAATTTAAAAATGGGCAAAATACCTGAAAACACTTCTCCATAAAAAGACATACAAATGGCCATTAGACATGTAAAGATGCTTAATGTCACTAATCATCAGAGAAATGCAAATTAAAACCACAATGAGATATCACCTCATACCTGTCAGAATGGCTATCATCAACAAATTAACAAACAACAAGTGTTTGTGAGGATGTGAAGAAAAGGGATCCCTTGTGCAGTGTTGTTGGGAATGCAGATTGGTGCAGCCACTGTGGAAGGCAGCATGGAATTACCTCAAAAAATTAAAAAATAGAACTGCCTTATAACCCAGTGATTCCACTTCTAGGAATATATCCGAAGAAACCCAAAATGCTGATTTGAAAGAATATTTGCACCCCTGTGGTCATTGCAGCACTATTTACAATAGCCAAGATTTTGAAACAGCCCAAGTGCCCATCAGTAAATGAATGGATAAAAAGTTGTTGTACATTTACACAATAGACTATCACTCAGCAGTAAAAATGAAGGAAATCTTACTTCTTGTGACAGCATGGATGGGCCTGGTGAATATTATGCTAAATGAAATAAGCCAGTCAGAGAAAGACAAATGCCATATGATTTCACTTTTATGTTGAATCTAATGAACAAAATAAATAAAAAAACAAACAAAAGAAACAGACTTACAGAGACAGAGAATGAACAGCTGTCAGAGGGAAGGGAGTTTGGAGGGCCTGGGTTAAATAGGTGAAAGAATTAAGCAAAATAAACAAACAAAAAAACAATAACTTATAGACAAAGAACAGAATGATGATTACCAGAGAGAAAGAAGATAGGGGAAGGTACAAGAGGATCCTATCTAATAAAAGAGTAATATGCAAATTAACTACCACTCTGCTACACCTACAAGCCACGCCCACCAGCCAATCAGGAGTGAGTATACAAATTAACCCAACCAAGATGGCTACGGCCACAGAGTGAGCAGGAGGCTTGGGTTTCCCCGGCAATGGAGGAAAGCCAAGCTTTCCACCTGCCCTGGCCAGCCCAGGGCTCCACTCAAGGCTACAAAGTTTCAATTATAAAAGATAAATAAATCCCAACAAAAATGTCTGTGGCCACGGAGCAAGCAGGAGGCTTGGCTCTGCTCAAGGCTACAAAGTTTCAATTATAGAAGATAACTAAATTCCAGATACCAGGGCCTCCGCTTGGGTCGCCGGGGGGTGTGGCAGCATGCCAACCACCACAGGCCCCTCGCCCAGGCCATCCCACACCCCAAGGGAACCCCCACCCTGATCCAGGACACCCTTTAGGGCAAACCAGCTGGCCCCCACCCATGCACCAGGCCTCTATCCTATCTAATAAAAGAGTAATATGCAAATTGACCATCACTCCAACACACAAGATGGCTGCCCTCATGTGGTCAAAGATGGCTGTCCCCATGTGGACACAAGATGGCCACCACAAGATGTCCAGCAGGGGAGGGCAGTTGGGAGGGACCAGGCCTGCAGAGGAGGGAATTTGGGAGCCACCGGGCCTGCAGGCAAGGGCAGTTGGGGCAGACCCAAGCCTGCAGGAGAGAGCAGTTGGGGGGGACCAGGCCTGCAGGGGAAGGCAGTTAGGGGTGACCAGGCCTGCATGGGAGGGCAGTTAGGGGCAAACAGGCTGGCAGGGGAGCAGTTAGGTATCAATCAGGCTGGCAGGGGAGTGGTTAGGGGGTGATCAGGCTGGCAGGTTAAAGAGGTTAGGGGCAATCAGGAAGGTAGGCAGGCGAGCAGTTGGGAGCCGGCCATCCTGGATTGTGAGAGGGATGTCCGACTGCCAGTTTAGGCCTGATTCTACCAGGATTGGGACTAAATGGGCAGTCAGACATCCCTAGAGGGGTCCCAGATTGGAGAGGGTGCAATCTGGGCTGAGGGACACCTCACCCCATGCACGAATTTTGTGCACCGGGCCTCTAGTAAAGGCTATAAATAGTGATGGAAGGAGACTTGACTTTGAGTAGTGATCACACAATACAGTGTATACATGATATATTATAGAATTGTACACTTGAAACCTATATGATTTTATTAATCAATGTAACCCCCAAAATTCAATAAAAATAAAGATAAATAAATAAATTATTCTATATCTAAAAAAATACTTAATGGTTTAACTAGTTACAAATATGGCAATTTATTACTGAACTGATAATTTTAAATACCGTATTTTCCGTTGTATAAGATGACTTTTTAACCAAGGAAAATATCAAAAGTCGGGGGTCTTATATGCCAGAAAATATGGTATTTGGGTTTTTATCTCTGATATACATTGTCAGAGATTTTTTTAACCTACCGTATTTTCTGGCGTATAAGAACCCCGACTTTTGTCCATTGAGTATGATGTTTGCTGTGGGTTTATCATATATAGCTTTTATTATGTTGAGGTATGAGCCATCTATTCCCACCTTGTTGAGAGTTTTTATCAAGAAAGGGTGTTGGATTTTGTCAAATGCTTTTTCTGCATCAATGGATATGACTATGTGATTTTTATCTTTCAATTTGTTTGTGTGATGTATCACGTTTATTGATTTGCGGATATTGTACCATCCTTGCATTCCTGGGATAAATCCTACTTGGTCATGGTGTATGATCTTTCTGATGTACTGCTGGAGCCGATTTGCTAGAATTTTGTTGAGGATTTTGGCATCTATGTTCATGAGGGATATTGGTCTGTAATTCTCTTTCATTGTGTTGTCTTTATCTGGTTTTGGTATTAGGGTGATGCTGGCTTCATAGAAGGAGCTTGGAAGTGTTCCTTCCACTTGAATTTTTTGGAATAGTCTGAGGAGGATAGGTTTTAGTTCTTCCTTGAATGTTTGGTAAAACTCTCCTGTGAAGCCATCAGGCCCCGGGCTTTTGTTTGCCGGAAGCTTTTTGATGACTGCTTCAATTTCGTCCATAGTTATTGGCCTATTGAGCTGTTTAGATTCTTCTTGATTGATTTTTGGAAGGTTATATTTTTCTAGGAATATGTCCATTTCCTCCAGGTTGTCCAGTTTGTTGGAATAGAGTTGTTCGTAGTATTTTGTAACAATCCTTTGTATCTCAGCGGGGTCTGTTGTTATTTCACCTCTTTCATTTCTGATTTTGTTTATTTGGGTCCTCTCTCTTTGCTTCTTGGTGAGCCTGGCTAGAGGTCCATCAATCTTGTTTATCCTTTCAAAGAACCAGCTCTTGGTTTTGTTGATCTTATGTATTGTTTCTTTGGTCTCTATGTCATTTATCTCCGCTCTGATCTTTGTTATTTCCTTCCTTCTGGTTACACTGGGCTTTTCTTGCTGCTCTTTTTCTAGCTCTTTGAGTTGTAGGGTTAAGTAATTTATTACCATTGTTTCTTGTTTTTTGCAATAGGCCTGTAGAGCTATGAACTTCCCTCTCAAGACTGCTTTCGCTGTGTCCCATAGATTTTGGATTGTTGTGTTTTCATTGTCATTTGTTGCCATGATGTTTTTTATTTCTTCCTTGATCTCTCTGGTGACCCAGTCCTTGTTTAATAGCATGCTGTTTAGTCTCCATGTGTTTGATTTCTTTGGATTGTATTTATTGTAGTTGATTTCCAATTTTATGCCACTGTGATCTGAGAAGATGCTTGATATAATTTCTATCTTCTTGAATTTGAAGAGACTTTGCCTGTGACCCAGCATATGGTCTATCTTTGAAAATGACCCATGTGCACTTGAGAAGAATGTATATTCTGTGGCTTTGGGGTGAAATGTTCTGAAGATGTCAATTAATTCCATCTGGTCTAGTGAGTCATTTAGGATTGCTGTTTCTTTGCTGATTTTTTGTTTAGAGGATTTGTCCAGTGGTGATAGTGGGGTATTAAAGTCTCCTACTATGATTGTGTTGCTATTAATCTCTCCCTTGATATCCTCCAGGAGTTTTTTTATGTATTTGGGTGCTCCTATATTGGGAGCGTATATGTTTACCAGAATTATTTCTTCTTGTTGGATTTCTCCCTTTAGTATTATGAAGTGGCCTTCCTTATCTCTTGTTATGGCATTTACTTTGAGGTCTATTTTGTCAGATATAAGTATTGCTACCCCAGCTTTTTTTTCATTTCCATTTGCCTGAAAGATATTTTTCTATCCCTTCACTTTCAATCTGTGTGAGTCTCTTGTTCTGAGGTGGGTCTCTTGTAGACAGCATATATATGGGTCGTGTTTTTCTATCCATTCAGCTACTCGATGTCTTTTGATTGGAGCATTTAGTCCGTTTACATTTAAAGTTATTACTGAAAGGTATTTGTTTGCAGTCATATCTATTTTTGTGTCTGTATTCCTTCTTACCTGTTTATTTCTTCTTTTTACAGTATTCCCTTAGGCAATTCTTGCATTGCTGGTTTGGTGGTGATAAACTCCCTGAGGCTTTTTTTGTCTGCAAAGCTCCTGATTTCCCCTTCAATTTTGATTGATAGTCTTGCTGGATATAGTATTCTTGGATTCAGTCCTTTGCTTTGCAACACTTTGTATACCTCCTTCCATTCACTTCTAGCTTGTTGTGTTTCTGATGAGTAATCATTTGACAATCTGATGGGTGTTCCTTTGTAGGTAACTCTCTGTCTCTCTCTTGCCGCCTTTAGGATTCTCTCTTTATCATTTATATTTGCCATTGAAATTATGACATGTCTTGGTGTGGGTCTTTTGGGGTTGATCCTGCTTGGGACTCTCTTTACTTGCGTAACTTTTATCTTTCCCATATCCGGGAAGTTTTCTGTCATTATTTCTTCAAATAGATTTTCTAATCCCTGCTGCTCTTCTTGTCCTTCTGGCAGTCCTATTATACGCATGTTACTTCGTTTCATGTTGTCCCGAAGCTCCCTTAGGCTTTCCTCCTGCTTTTTAATTTTTTTCTCCAATTGCTGTTCAGCTTGAGCTTGTTTCTGTACCTGATCTTCTAACTCACTAATTCGGTCCTCTGCTTCTTGTAGTCTACTGTTGAAACTTTCCATGGTGTTTTTGATTGTAGCTATATCACTTTTCATTTCTTCCTGATTCTTGCATAAGTTGTTGATTTTCTCATCCATCCGATGTATAAATTCCATGACCATTACTCTGAATTCCTTTTCGGTCATGTTGCAAGCTTCATTTTCACTAATTTCCTTTCTTGGCGACTCCACATTTTCTTTCCTCTGTGAGTTATTTCGTTTCCCCATTTCCCCTAAGAACAGGAACAAGACAGGGATGCCCACTCTCACCACTCCTGTTTGACATAGTACTGGAAGTATTAGCCATTGCAATTAGACAAGAAGAAGAAATAAAAGGCATCCAAATTGGAAAAGAACAAGTAAAGCTGTCTTTATTTGCAGACGACATGATATTGTACATAAAAAATCCGAAAGACTCCGTCAAAAAACTAATAGACTTAATAAATGAATTCGGCAATGTAGCAGGATACAAAATTAACGCCAAGAAATCTATGGCCTTTCTATACACCAGTAGTGAACTTACAGACAGAGAGACTAAAAAGGCAATCCCATTTACCATCGCACCAAAAAAATTAAGATACCTAGGAATAAACTTAACTAAGGAGATAAAAGACCTATACACGGAAAACTACAGGACACTGAAAAAAGAGATAGAGGAAGACGTAAACAGATGGAAGAACATACCATGTTCATGGATTGGTAGAATCAACATCATTAAAATGTCCATACTACCCAAAGCAATCTATAGATTCAATGCACTCCCCATTAAAATACCAACGGCATATTTCACAGACCTTGAAAGAACTCTCCAAAAATTCATCTGGAATAAAAAAAGACCCCGAATAGCCACAGCAATCCTGAGAAAGAAGAATAAAGTAGGAGGGATCTCAATACCAGATTTCAAGCTGTATTACAAAGCCACTGTTCTCAAAACAGCCTGGTACTGGCACAAGAACAGACACATAGATCAATGGAACAGAATAGAGAATCCAGATATTGACCCAAACCACTATGCTCAATTAATATTTGACAAAGGAGGCATGAACATACAATGGAATAAAGACAGTCTCTTCAATAAATGGTGTTGGGAAAATTGGACAGATACATGCAAAAAAATGAAGCTTGATCACCAACTTACGCCATACACAAAAGTAAACTCAAAATGGATACAGGACTTAAACATAAGACGGGAAACCATAAAAATACTAGAGCAATCCACAGGCAGCAAAATGTCAGACATATGCCAAAAGAAATTCTTCACTGACACTGCCCCTAGGGCAATGGAAGCTAAAGAGAAAATTAACAAATGGGACTACATCAAAATAAAAAGCTTTTTCACAGCAAAAGAAACCATCAACAAAACAACAAGAAGGCCCACTGCATGGGAGAACATATTTGCAAATGGCATCACTGATAAAGGTTTAATCTCCAACATCTACAGGCAGCTTATACAACTTAATAAAAGGAAGATAAATGATCCAATAAAAAAATGGGCAACAGACCTAAATAGAATCTTTTCAAAAGAAGACAGAAGGAAGGCCAAGAGACACATGAAAACATGCTCAACGTCACTAATTATCCGAGAGATGCAAATCAAAACAACAATGCGGTACCATCTCACACCTGTCAGAATGGCTATCATCAACAAATCAACAAACGACAAGTGTTGGCGAGGATGCGGAGAAAAAGGAACCCTCGTGCACTGCTGGTGGGATTGCAGACTGGTGCAGCCACTGTGGAGAACAGTATGGAGTTTCCTCAGAAAACTGAAAATGGAACTCCCATTTGACCCAGTAATCCCACTCCTGGGAATATATCCGAAGAAACTAGAAACACCAATTAGAAAGGATATATGCACCCCTATGTTCATAGCAGCACAATTCACCATAGCTAAGATTTGGAAACAGCCTAGGTGCCCGTCAGCAGATGACTGGATCAGAAAACTGTGGTACATCTACACAATGGAATACTATGCTGCCATAAAAAAGAAGGAATTCTCATCATTTGCAGCAACCTGGGAGGAATTGGAGAACATTATGTTAAGTGAAATAAGTCAGTCAATGAAAGAAAAATACCACATGATCTCACTCATTTATGGATAATAAAGAACATTATAATCTTGAACAAAAAGATAGATACAGAGACAGTAAAGCATCAAACAGACTGTCAAATTACAAGGGGAAGGTTAGGGAGAGGTGGGGGAGATAAGAGATCAATCAAAGGACTTGTATGCATGCATATAAGCATAACCAATGGATGCAAAACTCTGGGGGGTGGGGGCATATATGGGAGGGGGGTGTGGGGAGGGCAATGGTAAGATATGTACACATATAATACCTTAATAAAAAAATTGAAAAAAAAAAAAAAGACCCCCGACTTTTGAGAAGATTTTGCTCAGTTAAAAAGTCGTCTTATACACTGGAAAATACAGTAATGTTTTTTGTTGTTGTTGCATTCTCATGTTTATAGCAGACCTGGCCATGATCTATGGTAATTACTTCAGAAGTAAGAAAAAAATGGTGTTAGGAAAAAATATTTTTCAATGCTAAATACAGTTATTTCACATTATAGCAAAGGCATGTCTCTATCATATAATATATTGATAGTCTTAACCTAGATAATAGTATAACCTCAGTATACTGAATGAAAGAGGGTTTTTTTAGTTGAATTACATATTTTTCTACCCCAAAGGAATTTTCAAAATGCCTGTAATTTAACTTGTTTTGTTCTTTCCTTTAGAAGCTTTGGTTATTTTCATCAGAAATAATGGATTCTACAGTACAATCATTCTATTTTTTTCAATGTCTACTGTATGGAAAAATTTATAAAAGAAGATGTCTGGAATATTTTCTTGTATACATTGCTTAGAATAATTTTATCTTTCAACTTATAGAAGGAAAGGAGAGATTCCTGTCTAATTTCTAACCCTTTCCAGTGATAGAAAAAGATGAAGATGGTTTTGTAGAAGATTTTTTTCAGTGGAGGTGAAAATAATAAAATTATGCAGCCTATTAGAGTTCTAGTAGATTTCAGTATTGTGAACATATGAGCCATTTTTAAATTAATTGACTATAAAATTAATAAAACTCTATTCACACGAGCATGCTTCCACATACTGAATTTACAAATTTTCCTATATGTAAATGAAGAGTGAACTTTTGTATAAAAATAAACATTGAAAAGTAAAATTACTTCTATTTACCTTTTATTTGAATCACACTAAAACATGAAAAAGAAAATATAATAGAAAAGAAAACTCATTCTTCAGTGGCATAAACATTGATAAACACCAAATTCCTTAAATCACAAACTTAAGAAGATAACTATTAAATACTGTGAGATTTGGATGGAAAGAAGGGTTTTGAAGAGCTCAAGTAATAATGGAAGAAGAAACTAAAATACGCTTTTTCAGAACTTAAGCAGTAAACAGATTTCCCTAAAAATAATATCAGTATCCTTAAGAGTTTGATTAGAGTGCCCCAATTTAGGACTACACTAATTTCCTTAATCCTGAAAATTGAGAAAAGCAATGCCCCCAAAGCAGAATATACACTGAGTGGCCAGATTATTTTGATCTCTGAACATATAATAATCTGGCCACTCAGTGTATATCCTATATAATAAAAGGCTAATATGCAAATTGTCGCCTTGACCAGGAGTTTGACCAGCAGACAGGCTGGCCAACCACCCATGTCCCCTCCCCCTGGCCAGGCTGACCAGACCACACCCATGCACGAATTCATGCATGGGGCCTCTAATATATATACACAGATTATTATGCGTTCAGAGATCATAATAATCTGGCCAATCAGTGTATAAGGAAGTGCTGAGAGGTAGAAAGCATGACCACAGACTATCAATAAAGTTGATGACTGCTTCCCACATTGCTTTTATGTTCTCCAGACTATTTTAAAAAATTATCACACACACACACACACACACACACACACACACACACACACACACAGCTTCCTCCTTTCAAAGATAACTAATAACTAAAGGTAATATCAATGTGATATCTGCATATGTACTTCAGTTAAAAGGAAAGGCATACATGCAAGAATGTAGATACTAGCTATAAATTCATGAAGGAATTATCTCAGAAAACAAAAACTTTACAACAAATAAATATCCATAGACTCAAAAAATTTGCTGGAGATGTACCCTTTTCTTTTATTTTTAAAAATATATATTTTATTGAATTTATTGGGGTTACATTGGTTAATTAAAGATGTTTCAAGTGTACAATTCTGTAATACATCATCTGTATATTGTATTGTGTGTTCACCATCCATAGTCTAGTCTCCTTCCATCACCATTTATACCCCCTTTACCCTTTTCTACCTGCCCCTACCTCCCTTCTCTCTGGTAATCACCATTCTATTGTCTGTGTCTATGAGGGTATTTTTCTTCATCCATTCACCTGTTTCAATCAGCCCCCAACACCCTTCCTTTTTGACAGCTATCAGTCTGTTTTCTGTATCTATGAGTCTGTTTCTATTTTTTATTTGTTTTGTTCATTAGATTTCACATATAAGTGAGATCATATGCCATTTGTCTTTCTCTGACTATTTTACTTACATAATGCCCTCTAGGTCAATTCATGCTGTGGCAAAAGGTAAGAGTTCCTTCTTTTTTATGGCTGAGTAGTATTCCATTGTGTAAAAGCCTGCAATTTTTTTGGTTGTTAATTCTCACCCAAGAATATTTTTCCATTGTTTTTTTTTAGAGAGAGTGGAGGGGGGATAGAGAGAGAGAGAAGCATTAATGTGAGAGACACATTGATTGGTTCCCTCCCAGTCAGGGTCAGGATGGAGCCTGCACCCTAGGTATGTGCCCTTGACAAGAAATGGACTCAGGGCACTTAAATCTATGGGTGGATGTTCTATCCACTGAGGCAAAATGACTAGGGCATGCAATATTTAAAATCCTCACCTGATGATATATTTATTGTTTTGTTTAGAAAGAGAGCATGGGAGGGGGGAGGATATGAAACATTGATGTGAAAGAGAAACATTGATCAGTTGCCTCCCATGCTCACCACAAATGGTGATTAAACCTGCAACCTAGGTATGTGCCCTGACTGGGAATGGAACCTGCAACCTTTTGGTGTCAGGATGATGTGCCAACCAATTGAGCCACCTGGCCATGTCAATGTCTGCAATATTTTCTAAACAAAACACAACTAAAAATAATTCAAAGAAGTGACGCAAAAGAATTGATAGAAAATAACAGGACAATTATATTCTTTCAACTTTTTAAAAAGTGAATGAGCATAGCTCAAGAAAAAAAAATGGGAAAAAATGGTAAGTCAATTAAAAAAAGGAAATCACATTAGAAAATATACAACAATTATGAGTACAATTAAGAACACAATTATGCTAATAGGCTTTAGATATGTGAAAATCAAATCAAGTTCAGGGGGGAAATATGTCTTTAATTAGAAAATAAAAAAAACAAAACAAGAACATTGCTATTAAAGATAGCAATGGAGATCTAATGCAATTAGATATTGTTTTCCTAAAGAGAATGTCAAATAAATGAAATAGACAAAACTATTCTAAGATATACTGAAATAAAATTACCCTGAATTAGAGATTTGAATCTGTAGATCTAAAACTACTAGTTATTTATTATGCATAAAAGAAAAATACAAAACCTTGGTAGCATACAACAATTTTTCATTGCTTTTGTATCTGGAGTGACAGTTAGGCACCTTTGCTGACATTGATTAGTTTCATTTAAATTTCTGGAACTTTGTTTGCTATTGGTTTATATAGGCTGGACTTGACTATGCTGAGTAGACTTGGCTCTTCTCTGTGTTTCTAATCCACCTTAAAGTTAGCTGTGTAGTTCTCTTGTCTATGCCAGAGTTATAAGACAGAACAATTTCCAAAGTGCACACTTGAAGCCCCTGATTAAATCATGCCACTCATCATTTCATTGGCCAAAGCAAGGCAGATTTGAAACCACAATCATGGAATGAGGCAGGTCAAACCACCCATGTAGGAGACCACGTAAAAGTTAAATGGCAAAAGCATTATGTATGAGAGGAGGAACCAAGATGGCGGCAAAGTTAAACAACTAAACTGTCGCCTCGCACAACAATTTCAAAAATACAACTAAAAAACAAAACGTCTACCACCCAGAACCACGGGAAAGCTGGCTGAGTGGTAGATTTACAACTAAGAAGAGAAGGGAGTGCAAATGCTGGAGAGCTGAGGTACGGAGGCGTGCGCGAAGCGGGCTGGTGGCAGGCGACTGGGCGCATGGCTTTTCTTCAAACCGAAGGGAGAGAAACTCCTGATCACCCTGAACTCCAGTTTCTGGGGACATGTGGGGGACCCAGATGCCTACGGGGAGAAGCTGGACTCTCGGTCATCAGTCGGAGAGTGAGAGTGACTTTTCTGCAGAGGTGCGCCCAGTAATCAGGGTTTGCTGCACTGGAGCACGGGACACGGGGACTTGGAAACGCGGAAAGGCAGAGACAGCTGAAGGCAGCCATGGCCGTTGGCCACGCCCCAGCCTAGTGATGCCCTGAGACCCCGCTCCGCCCTGAGACCCCACCCCGCTCATTCTACAACCCCGCCCAGGCTCCACACAGCGGCTTTTACATATAAATGGCCTTTTCTGTGGCAGCTCAACCAAATTAACTGCAGCTCCAGTCAGACTGCTCCAAAACCACCCAAGCAAGGAGGAGAAAACTGTAGCTCTTGCTGTAGCTCCTGCTGGGAGGCCTCAGACCTGCACCCCATTGGAGATCCAGACACTAGGGAATCTAGTGGTCGGTGTGGACGACACCAGATTTCAACCACTCTCATAAGGGACACATTCAAAAGGAAGACTCAGTGAGCACCAAAGCCCTACTGTGTCTCCAGCACAGCAATTCTTCCGTTATAGACACAGCAGGTCCTCAAAGCCAATTGGCCTGGAGGTCAATTCCTCCCAGTGTACCAACAGCAATCAAGATGTTTAATTACACCAAGACTTTCCACTCAGCCCCCAAAGGGGTGTACCAAGAGCGACCACCTAGAGTGATTGGGGAAGCTGAGCTACCGGCCCCTATACGTCACCGACCACACAATGCCACTCCATCAACACAGGGAGGCAGCCAAAATGCGGAGACACCAAAGTATATCACGAGTAGGAGAGATGGAGGAAAGCAAACTAATGGATGACACAGTGTTCAGAACCACATCTATAAGGTTACTCAAGAATCTTCTAAAAACCGCTGAGAAACTTGAAGAGACCTTCAAGGACCTTAATTAGAATACCAAAAAAATGGAAAAGGACCAGTCAGAAATTATGCATACACTGTCTGAAATAAAGAATATACAGACACTCAACTGTAGACCACCCTACCCGAAGAGTCAAACCAAAGATCTGGAATATGAGGAATAAAAAAACACCCAACAAGAGAGGCAGAAAGAAAGAAGAATCCAAAAGTGTGAGGATAGCGTAAGGAGCCTCTGGGATAGCTTTAAGGGTACTAATATCCGAATTTTTGGGGTGCCAGAAGAAGAGAGAGAGCAAGATACTGAAAACCTATTTGAAGAAATAATGACAGAAAACTTCCCCCACCTGGTGAAAGAAATAGACTTACCAGTTCAGGAAGCGCACAGAACCCCAAACAAGAGGAATCCAAAGAGGACCACACCAAGACACATCATAATTAAAATGCCAAGGGCAAAAGACAAAGAGAGAATCTTACAAGCAGCAAGAGAAAAACAGTTACCTACAAGCGAGCACCCATACGACTGTCAGCTGACTTCTCAACAGAAACTATGCAGGCCAGACGGGAATAGCAAAAAATATTCAAAGTGATGAATAGCAAGAACCTACAACCAAGACTACTCTACCCAGCAAAGTTATCATTCAGAATTGAAGGGCAGATAAAGCGCTTCACAGATAGGAAAAAGCTAAAGGAGTTCATCACCACCAAACCAGTATTATATGAAATGCTGAAAGGTATTCTTTAAAAAGAGGAAAAAGAAGAAAAAAGTAAAGATAAAAATTATGAACAACAAATACATATCTATCAACAAGTGATCCTAAAAATCAAGTGATTTAAAAATCTGAGGAACAGAATAAACTGGTGAACATAATAGAATCAGAGGCATAGAATGGGAGTGGATTGATAATTCTCAGAGGGAAAGGGGTGTCTGTGTGGGGGGTACGGGAAGAGACTGGACAAAAATCATACACCTATGGATAAGGACAACGTGGGGGGGGGCAGTAAGGACAGAGGGGGAGTGGGAACCGGGTGGTGGGGAGATATGGGGGGGAAAAAGGAGAAATAATTGTAATAATCTGAACAATAAAGATTTATTTAAATAAATAAATAAAGTTATTATTGATGTTAGCACTTAAAAAAAGGATTATGTATGAGAGCGGTTAAAAATTGGTATCATTACTGAATTCTAGCACACACCATTTATAAAGAAAATTGATATCTATATATATAAAAGGCTAATATGCATAGTGCCTCCTTAGGAGTTCGACAGGAAGACCAGGAGTTCAATTACCTGTTATGACATGCGCTGACCACCAGGGGGCGGTGTGGAATGAAGGAAAGCCTGGGCCTGAGGCAGGCAGCTGCAGAAGGAAGGCCTTGGCCAGCAGCTGGAAGGCTCTGATGGGTCCTGATCGCCAGCCAGGCCTAGGGACCCTACCCATGCATGAATTTCATGCACTGGGCCTCTAGTATTTCTATATCAACAGAATATGAGTAAAGTTATAGAATGTAAACAGTAAAGGAGAAATCATTTTAAGAAATCCAGGTATTATCAAGTCACTCATAAAAGTTTCAGTATATCAGAGAATATGAAGTTTTGAGGCAGTACTTTTTATGTTTTATTTTAAAATGTATTTTATTTTTTTCCATCACTGTTTATCCCCTCTATGCCCTCTTCAACCTACACCCACCCCCTATACCTACAATCACCACACTATTATTCATGCCCACAAGTTCTCTATTTTATTTTTTATTTTTTGCTCAACCCTTCCATCCCCTTCAACAAATGCAAAGTAAGTCACATATCTTGTTTATCTTTTCAAAGAACAAGCTCTTGGATTTATTGATATTTTGTACTGTTTTGTTTTGTGTGTTTTATTTTGTTGTTGTTGTTTGTTTGTTTGTTTTCTCTATGTCATTTATTTCTGCTCTGATCTTTATTATTTCCTTCCTCCTACTTCCTCTGGGCTTTCCTTGCTTTTCTCTTTCTAATTCACTTAGGTGTAGTGTTAGATATTTTATTAGTATTTTTTCTTGTTTCTTGAGATAGGCTTGTAGTGCTATGAACTTCCCTCTCAAGACTGCTCTTACCATGTCCCATTGGTTTGGGGTGGTTGTGTATTCATTTTATTTGTTTCCAGGAAGTTTTTAATTTATTTCTTTATCTCATTGGTAACACATTCACTGCGTAATAACATGCTATTCAGACTCCATGTATTTCAGTGTTTTTGAGTTGTTGTTTTCTTATTGTAGTTGATTTGTAACTTCATGCCATTGTAATCTGAGAAGATGCTTGGTATTATATCAATCTTCTTGAATTTGTATAGACGTTTTTGTGCACTAACATCTGGTCTATCTTTGAGAATGTTCCACATGCATTTGAGAAGAATGTATATATTGTTGCTTTGGGGTGAAATTTTCTGTAAATATCAGTTAGATCCATCTGATCAAGTGTGTCATTTAAGGCCTCTGTTTCCTTGTTGATTTTTTTGTCTGGAAGATC